>NW_006284843.1:4737683-4768637 GCF_000327345.1 Myotis davidii
TGCTGAATGCAAATATTCTGCTTTCTTATCTTGTTTTTAATTTCATTAGTGAGTTAGTAAACCTAGTAGTTAGGAGTGAGATGATATAGTAAGACACCCTGGGTTCCCCATACTATGTGGTATTTAGATAAGTTACCAAGAGCCCTCTGTGTTGTAGTTTTCTCATCTGTAAGGGAGAGACTTTAGTAGTATCTATATCATGGCATTGCTAAGAACATTAAGTCAGTTTTTAGATCATAAACACTTGATGAATCTTAGCTATTTTTATACCCTCTGCCTAAAATTATCTACTGTAATATCAAAGTAAGAAATGTCCAAACCTGTAGAGAATTTTTATGAGTTTATTTAAGCCAAACTGATGACAATTGCCTGGAAGCAAAATCTCAACAGATTGAGAAAATGCTCTGGAAATAGCAGTTTTGCAATTTTATACATTAGACTCAAAGGAGGGTTACATGGAATTCACTCGTGGTAGATTAGGGAGGCAGGAGAAAGCAAAGGGGAGAAATCTCTGAAACTAGATAAAGAATAAACAGAGAGACAGACACTTCTTTTACACTACTGGGGATAGAGTAATGAACATTTATAGCACATAGAGGTGGTATTTGGGGAACAAGATTCAATGAGGGGTTCTGTGGTTTTACTTTGGTGGGAAATTGTGTCCTGAGGGGTTTGGAAAAGAAGATTCCTCTCACATTCAAGGACATGTTAGTATAGATGCAGAAAGACAATAGACAGGCTCATTTAAGGTAAGGGTTTGAAACCAGACAACCAATGGGTCTGGGCTGTCTGTCACTACTTGAGCCAATTAAACAGAGACAAGTTAAATCATATATGAGCATTTATTCCAATAATGCTGGCAATATGGGAAAGTAGCAGGTCATCCACAAAAATCTGCTCTACTGCTTCCCAACTGCTTATATTGGGTAGAAGGACAAAGATTACATGGGAAAGTAAAAATTATAGGCATGGGGAAGTAGGCAAGATATAATGGTTACAGGTTACAGGCAATATGGCTTGGAGGTCAAAAAATGTGGACACCGCTGGGGCTCCATTGTGTTGGTAACAAGGTTGTTAATCTTTTCATGATGATTTTCATGATAGGCAGTTCTGGGAAAAGGTGGACTGAATTCAGAGGTTAACTCCCATGTCCCAGGGCATACTACTCTCAGCCAGGTTAGAATGTGCTTTCTCTAATCAGAACGGAACAATCACAGTTAACAGAGCATGATTAGTATTTCTTATAACTATAGCTAGTCCCCACTATTTTATTTCTGACCCTAACAGGCTGACCTTTGTCAAAGAAACACCTGCCTACGACTTGACTACCCACATGACTCGCTTTCAGTTAGGAAGTTCTAATTTCAGACCATTCTTTGTGGTCTCTGGGCTAGTAACTCTGGCTATATAGGCCTCCCCTGAGCTTGTCTGGTCTAGTATATGTCCCCTTTTTCATCTACACTAACAAACTAACAACATAGATCACCACATAGCATTAGGGTCTTAATTACCTAATCTCATGTAATGCTTTGCCAAAACTCTGTTAAAAGGCTTCTCAGAGTCCACCATCTATCAGGGTTGCTGTGCCTGTCTATGTTGAAGTTGTGAGCTGTTATAGAGCAGGTCTCCACCGCTGATTTATCTGTAAAGCTCTCCATTCACAGTAGTAATTTAATATTTATTTGCTTAACTGCATTTAACAATATAGAAGAAAGGGATACAAGCATACCATCTACAGTATTGTTGAAGTTTTCAAAAATGTTTCTTGATTCAGCAATTTGATATGTAATATAAGAGATTATGTTTTCAGACCAGGACATACTCCTTTTTGCTATCCTTTGTCTTCTTTGGAGTTCTTTGCCATCTTAACAGGTATCTCTTCATTGATCAACTTAGGGAGATTTCATTTTACATCCTTCTGTATGTTCTGCAGACTTTGGAGAAGACTCATCAATTTATATTCAGCTCACACGTGCCTTTTCCCTGTAGCCTTTCCTTATCAGCCCCCAAATATTTGTTGCTTTATACTTGGATCTCTCCTAATATTTTGTTCATTCTCTGTTAGCATTTGGGTCACAGTACTATAGTGATGTATTTACATGTCTGTCTTTACAAAATGTGTACTTTTGGGAGGCAGTTACTACATTTATATTATTTCATGTCCTATTATCCTACATGATACAAGTGAACATAAATGTGTAAGCTCAATATGCTATATTTTCTTTTTAGCTTTTATTGAATTATATAATGAGAATTCATTGTCGGCATAATGATCCCAAAACACTGCATGATTATCAAGGTAGTTAAATAGAATTAAACAGTTCGTTGACTCACTATAACAGTTAATAAACAAATACTTGAGAAAGATCTTTAGTGAGTCTGAGAGGCAATGGAATTTGTGTTTTGGGGGAGCCCAACTTCTGCATCCAGATTGCCTCTGTTCATATCCTGCTTCTGCCTTGTGTTGGATATGACTTTGGGTAGATAATTAACCTCTCTGTGTCTCAGTTTCTTCATCTGCGATGTAGAGATAATGGTCCTCAACACATAGGGCTGTCCTCAAATGAGTTAATAAATGTAAATGCTAATAGTTCCATCTGACACATGGTAAGCACTATTTAAGTATTTTCGATATCTTACTAACAAGACCATTCAATTAATCATGCTACCCCTTTCCTCAGCATTTCAGTTCATGAATATTTAACCATACAGAGTGATTCACCTGCTCTTTTTGTGTTGACTTATATGTATGATTGGCACTGGAAAGAGAATTTTAATGGACATTGAAGTCACTAGAAAGGAAGGATGAGGACAGGGAGCCAAGGAGAGAATAGAAGATGTGAGTTAGCAGAACTGGACTTCTGGACAAAAACTGTCCCATACACAACCAACCAGATCCAGGAAGGAATCCGAGCCAGGTGACGGCTGATGTGGCATTTGGAATGTGATAGCAGAACTCAGTTGCAGTTGAGTAGTCTCTTCCTCTTAAATGACATCATGCATTTTAATAGTTTCATACTGAAAGTTTAAAGGCACATTTTATAAGTTGAAACTACTATCTTCTCAATTTCATTTGTCATTTGAATGCCAGAAGCCCAAACCTTCCTTTCACATAATTCCCCTGAGAAAGGAGCCTTATTGGAAAATACTTGTTTTCATCTGTTTCCATGAATATATACATTAAAATTCAAAGGAATAATTTCCTTTGCCTCCACATTGGCAAATTCCACCCCTCTGCTTTTAACAACTGAGTTTTATATGAGTTTTCATACTTTACTTTTTCTAGACCCTGAATTTGAAAAAGCCATCTGATCCTTCATAATATTTACTCCATTTTATGGAGTTTTTCTTTTTTATTGTTTTCTCTTATAAGTAATTTGTCACTAAACATAGGTTAAAGAAATGTATTTTGTTTTCTTATGATTTTTTTCTGCTTAAATTGGCCTTTTGTTGCCAAGAAGATGATCCATTCTAATATCAGCTTGCTATTAGACTTTACATATTTTCTTGATACATTTCTTTAAAGATTGATATGTAAAAGGACAATAGTCAGAATCAAAATATGGTATTGTTTTTATAAAGCTAGTTTACATTGCTCAACTAACAAGTAAAAACGTGGAGCATGTAGTTGCCCATCTTACCCAACAGAACTCAAAGAAGACGACACAATTTTTTCATCATGAATTTTTCGTAACTGTCATGAAATGGTACTACTCAGTCGCTTCTAGTCTGTTAAATAAGAAATAAGGACTAGAGGCCTTATGTAATCAGTGTCCTGTGAGGCTCAATGGCACAACCTCCCTAGTCACCCAGGCCAGGCACTCCTGGTGTGCCCCTGGGCGGGCTATGAGCACCTTCCTGTTGTAGTTTAGTTTTGATTTCTGTTGGCACCTCAATGGGAAGGATTTACCCACAGTCAGTTGGAGGCGAGCACAAACTACAATTATAGTGGAGGAGGTGCTGTGCAGTGGCTTTCCCCATAGAGCAGAACTCATTTCAGCAGGGCTCTGGGGCTCAGAGAAACACTTTTAAGTGTTTCGCTCATGGAGGAGGTTTGATGGTGCTCTGGCATGGCCTGAAGCTGCCCTTTGGTGTGCTGGCTCCTGACAAGCGCAGGCCAAGTTTAGCTGCCACCTGTGTCCTGCCCATGGCTAACTGGTATGAGCTACAGAGTGGTCTGCAGATGGGTGCTACCTGTGCTGGGCTTGGAGGAATCTGGGAGAGGCCTAGTGAAGAACCCAGGCTGGCTGCTGCTAGTGCCAGCCTGGGTCCCCTTAGCAAGAGTACAGGGCATGCTGAAGCCAGATTCTGCTGGTTTGGGGTTTTTGAACCTTTGAGAGATTGTAGGAATGTCCCCAGCATGAGCTGAGATAAGTTGTTTGTATGGAAAAGCCACTGGAAGCAGCTTAGGTGGGCCCACAAGTTGGGTGGGTCAGGGTGAACAGTGTTTGCCAGATTGATGGAGACTGAGATATGACACCCACTGATTCCTGCAGTGGAAGGGCTCAGTGGCTTCTGCCAGCACTTCTTTCTTGGAGAAAGCTGCCTCTCCAACTGTTGCCCCAAAGCCAGACATTCTGTTCCTTTCCATATGTCCTGGTGCCTTTCCAGCTGCTGTCCCAGCACTGGAGTTCAGAGTGAATGAATCTGACTAAGTCCATGTGTGGGCCCTTTAAGAGAAATGCTTGGGACTCCTGCAGCCCTCCACAATCCTCACTGGTTTTTACAGGCAGAAGTTATGGGGTCTTCTCTTCCTGGCAGTTGAATCCTGGGCTGGAAAGCTTAGCATGTAGCTGAGACCCCTCACTTCTCGGAGCATCCTCAGCAGCTGATATATTTCTCCAGACTTTTTCACATGGGTATGAGGTCAGCCCATTCTGTGTCTCTGTCCCTCCTACCAGTCTTGAGGTGGCTTCATCTGCATATCTTGAGTTATGCCACTTCTGTCCAGCTGGATTCCAGGTGGTTCTGAATGATGGTTGTTTTGTAGTTTAGTTGTAATCTTGATGTGGTTCTAGGAGGATGGGAGTGCCTTGTTTACCTACTCAACATCTTGACCAAAAGCCCCACATTGTTTTTCTTTTTTGTTTTTTAATTTATTTTTTACTTTTTTTGTTTATTGATTTCATGGAGGAAGGGAAAGGGAGAGAGATAGAAACATCAATGATGAGAATCATTGATCAGCTACCTCCTGCACACCCCCTACCGGGGAATGAGCCTGCAATCTAGGCATATGCCCTGACCAGAAATCGAACTAGGACGCTTTACTGAGCCAAACCAGCTAGGGCTATGTTGGTTTTCTTATAAGTTTAAATTTGTGGAAATCTGAGGATTCTCATGCCAATGTCATGTTCGGTTATTTATTGCTGTGTAACAAACTACCCTGAAGGCACATGGCTTAAAAAAATCATTTCATTTTGCCAATGACTTTGGGTCAGAAATTTGGGAAGAATTAGGCTGGGTATTTAGTCTCCGATGGATGCAGCTCCTTTGGGATGTATGGTCCTAAGGACTCTACTTCCTAGACTTACTCCTTCATAGTCTTTGGTCTTTTTTTCTTTTATTTTCTACAAGGGAAATCATGCTCTAAGGCTCCTTCAATGGATTAGTCTTCATAGAGCATGGCAACCTTGGGATATTTGGGCTTCTCCAGTGTGTGGCTCAAGGATCTCACTCATCAAAGTAAAACCTGTCAGTCCTCTGAATTCTTCAACCAGGATATGGCATCATGTCCCTTCTGCCACATTGGTCAAAGCGACTTCAATCGATCCCCAATTCAAGATGCGGGGCAAAAATAAACCTCCACTTTTTTGTGGGACTAGAGTCAAAAGAGCTGTGGAAATCTTTCATTTGATAAATATAATATATATCTTTATAATATAAAAAGACACATTGTTTAACTTCTCAGTTTTGCTTTTTCTATTTCAAACCAGTGTTGCAATGGTTAACATATGGCTCACCATGCACTTTCTAATTAGAAAGCTTGAAAAGCTCAATCCCCAAATGCTACTACAAACAATAGCCTGGCAAAAAGTCACCTGCATTCCTCTCTCTGATACACAGAACCTAAGCTTCATGGACTTGTTTTCCCAACACAGAAAACATTATAGTAAACAAGGGATTTGTATTTCAATATTTATCCAGCTTCTCTGAATCCTGGGCTCTTTTTTGCCTCAATCCTCTGGCAGGAGTTCTGCTGTTTTTCTTACACTTTAGCTCCCTACCTCCCCTAAGCTAATGTGCTCTTCCTGGAAAGTTAGAAGCATTGAAAAGTAAATTTAATTCTGCCAACGAATAGTTTCCACTTTTAATCAAAATATCCAGTACACACACACAACACTTGGCTGGCAAAAGGAAATAAAAGCTATGTAAAAAGTGAAACTTTCATTTATGCAAAACTCCAAACACTCCATACTTTTATGTCTGTGGTCATCCCTGCATTTGGCCTTTCCTCACTCTTTGAAATGCATCGTCTCTAATCTCATTTTTCAGCTCTTATATCTATTGAACATTCTTACTGAGAGCTGTAGTAAGCTATCATTATTCTTTTTGTGTTTAAGTATTCAGTCCTTTAGTCTCAACTGCTCAAATGTCATTCATGTTGCCCATGATCCATCTAAGGGTTATAGTAAAACGATAAAGCGTGTTAGTGAATATCATAGCATTCCTTACTGAATACCATAGCATCCCATTCTTCAGAGGCCTCTTGAAAGCTACGTCAGAGAGAATGCGGGGAGATTTTAAAAATATAGTACCCATTTAATTTATATGCCTTGCTACTCTGCATTATAATATTTTAGAGAAAACTGCGTTTTTGATGATTTGCTTGAGCAGTGCACATTTTTCTATCCGGTGGCATTGGTGCTCTGTGCCTGTTTGGATGTTGTCACCTGTACTTATTGAAATGTTTATAAAATGCTGATTCTGAAATATTGCAGCTTAACAGTTCAATAGTTCTATAATGGACCCTCTATTTTATGAATAAAATGATTTATAGAAATATTTAATCTCACTGATTTGTCATTAGTATTAATGAGTCTAGTTATTAAGCACTCTATTTCCAAAGGCTGTGCAAACAGGCCCGGCAGTGTGTGGTATTTCGCGATGAGTTATTTGTGCTGAGATAGAATCAATGCTGTGGGAAGCTTATTTCTCGAGCGGAACAGCATTATTTATGAACATGTAACTTGATGACTCTTTCTGTAATTTCCGTGCCGTTGCTTTCTTATTTACAAGAAATTTAATACCAATTATGAAAACCATCCCACAGATCTTTTAAAGACTTTTAGATGATATACAAATATATTTTTCATATTAATTAAACTAAGCTCTGACAGTACACCATTTAAAAAGACTTAAACTGATCCTTGAAGAATACAAAGGTTTATTCTTTAGAGAAACCACATTTATAGTTCCTGTAGTCTATGGTTAATATTTGAGATGTCTATTATTATTTACCTAGAGTCTTGTTTAAATAACAAACTGAACCTATGATGCGTATTTGTGTCCATCTAGCACAGTTTTTTGCATACTTAAATAATGCAGGTTTTATTGGCAGAATTTAGTCAGATATCTTAAAAACATTTATGTGATGTATTTTCAATGTATACTGCCACCTTTTAGGTCTTTAAAATAGATGGATATTGAGATTTTTTTTCTCCTTTGCCAGTCTTAAACAAAATTATTTTAATTAACTAATTTCTTGGATATTAAAGAAAATGATTTTTTTTTAGGTTTCACCTTGAAGCATTGATGATGTTAGAAATGTTAGTGCCTCTTTGATATTTTAGTGACTATTTTGAATTACAAATTTGTTAAGATAAATGAAATTGGGGAGGGGGGGGAATAAAAAATATGTCTTTAGCTATACGCTGTCAAAAATGAGGTCCAAAACTATTCAGTAGCTCAATATGGCATCAAATGGTTTTGCTACTATTATTCTCTCTTTCCAGCTTATAATGTTGATGTATGATATGTCATGATAAGGAACCAGCATCATCCAGTGACACAAAATACCAACATTATGTGGTTTAGCCCACTGAAATGGTATATTTCCCCTTTCCCTTGTTCTATTTCCTCCTTGGAGGAGAATTTGTCTTTGTATTATTTGGCAGCATGTGGATATGATTTATGTTCAAGAGTTTGATGATTAACCAGAAATTTGGGGATTTTATGAAAATCCCTTTCTATTTGCTAAGCGAAATGTCTTTACCTTTTTCTTACAAGTAAATTAGTGGTAGCCCATGATATTATGGCTAATTTTGATTTCAAAGTGTTTATTCATACTTAGAAAGGTATTTAGAAGACAGAGATCTGATTCTTTGGCCATAGTTCAAAGAAATGAGATATGATTCAGGTAAGTTTTGGAGAAGACAATTGTTCATGTTTAAATTTGCTTTTGTTTTTTAGTTAGTCCAAGCTACTCAAATTAAGGGGACAATATAGATTTATAAAGTTTATCTTTTGCTAGCATTGTAAAATAAATTCTTTAAATATGGTTGCCCATATAGTTTCAAATTTATCTGAAGCAATCAAAAATGCAAAAGACTTTTATTTTTTTAAATATTTTAAAAAATATATTTTATTGATTTTCCACAGAGAGAAAGGGAGAGAGATAGAGAGTTAGAAACATCGATGAGAGAGAAACATCAATCAGCCGCCTCCTGCACATCTCCTACTGGGGATGTGCCCGCAACCCAGGTACATGCCCTTGACCGGAATCGAACTTGGGACCTTTCAGTCCTCAGGCTGACTGAGCCTAACCGCAAAAGACTTTTAAATTGCGAATAGTTATTGTGTAAAAGGATCACAATATACCCAACATTCTTAGGGGCCTATTGTGATAATAATTAACATAATTAATTTTATTGAGAATTTTATAACAGTTTAAAATATATTTGTTATTGATTTTAGAGAGGAAGGGAGAGGGAGAGATAGAAACATCAATGATGAGAAAGGATCATTGATTAGCTGCCTCCTGCATGCACCCAGTGAGGATCAAGATTACAACCAGGGCATGTGCCCTGACTGGAAATCAAACTGTGACCTCCTGGTTCGTAGGTCAACCCTCAACTACTGAGCCATGCTGGCTGGGTTTTTATAATTTTTTTATGAGGGCTTATAAGAAAATTTGAAACCTGAACAACTATAAATTAGTATAGTGCCTTTGAGAATCTATATATGAGAAAAAGATCTGTAAAGTCATAGAAGGATTTATACAACTTAGACTCTGAATTATATAAAGTCACAATTTTTAGACAAACCCCAAATTTACATTTGTTGGTATAATTTTTTAAATACAATTATTGATTTTTATTTCTCTTTGTCTTACTTATACAGAATATAGTTAAAAGGAGAGCCTGTAGAGTGCTGTATACAAAATAAAACTAAATAAAAAGAAAATTAAAGTAGGATAAATTATAGTAATTTCAGCTCATAATGCTTCACTTTTGTTTTAATTTACAGAAAGGTCTATGACATCTTATCTACAATTCTAAAATTTATAGAGCTTTAAAAAGGAAACCTCTTTTATACTGTATTATGTTATAAATCCTGACCCGAACCAATACAAGTCTATTTAGTGTCTTGTTTAGCCCACTTAATGTGAATATTCATAATTTTTTCTGAAGGTGCTATGTAATAAACACTATGTATCTTAATGGCACTTCTGAAATAATGAATGCAAATTCTGACACACTTTCCCAATAATTTAATTCAGGATAACTTGAATATAGTTCTAATTTTATGCCTTATGTGAAGAAAAATCTCCCCCTTAGTATCTTTGTTTTTAACATCACTTTTCTTGTCTCTAAGGGGCTCTGATTGTGAATCTGGACATCATGACATGGGTTAAAAGCTGGAGAAGACTGATTAGTCAGCCATGCCTCCTAAGGGACATTTTTCTTCATTTTTATTTTCCTTTAAAGGAATAAACTGCAGTATTTCAGCGTATGAGCCTTAGAGGCAGACTGATGTGTTTGGATATCAGTGCTTTTCTAGCTCTGTGACTTTGGGCAAGTCATTTTGACTTTCTAAATCTCTGCTGTACTTTCTGTGAAATAGTGATATAAAAACAAAATTACATACATTTTAGGTTTGATGTAAAGTCAATGGAATATTGCATAGAGAGAATTTAGGCCAATGCCTTGCTCCTATATGCATTTAATAAATAACTATCATCATGATAAATAAATCTGTTCTGAATCAAAACAAAGATATTTAATGCATCCAGGATGAATAGGATTATAACGCTGAATAATCTCTAAAACTATTTTTCAAAATAGGTATTTCTATGATTGCATTCTGTAACAAAAATCTGACCTCTCCTCCACCTTTTAACCTATAATTATGCTTAAAACTTTAAACATGTCTTAAATTAGCTCATTTTAGGAGACAGAAAGAAATGATATGATGAACAACCTATACTATTGAGTAGGATTGCAAGTTACAGAGGATTCAAAACACTTTGTAATGGTTTCCAGTCCACAAACTCCAGAAACTACAAACTCCCCTAAATCCCCGACTGTGTTTAAACTAGGTTACAATAAAAGTGGCTAATTCTTGTCACAACTTGTCAGAACTCTCAGTGAGAAAAATCAAGTGAAAATTAAAAGAAACAAATCACTTGCTGAGTAATTTATTCACACATATGAACCCAGAAAGCCATGTAAAATTAGGTCATATAATACAACCATCACTTTATTTTATATATGGGAGAATGAGAACCAAAGATGCTCATTTGTTTACCTAATATGACACAGATAATTCAGTAGCAAAAATAAGCCTGGAATTAGTTTTCTAAGCTAGTTTTCCACCCTTCCCATAGTAAAACATTAAATGTATTATTTTTTTTAATGTGTAAATTATAGACTTCTCCATATGAGCAGAAAAACAATGTGACATTACAAGAATAAAATGAATGTTATTATTTGATATTTGGACAATTTTCTTATTGTAGCTCTTGTGACGGCATATATCACTGCATGAAATGTACTTCATCACGCTAGACCCCTCTAGCAATGCTTCACATGAGAGTGCTTTACCTTTGGTCTACTTGCTTTATATCTCTGCCAGCTTTTATCAAAAAGAGACAAAACAATAGAAAATATAACACACTAACATCAAAAAACAGATTCTTGCAAAAAAGGAAATATGAAGAATGTAAAATTTAAAAATACAGGACTAATAAAAATTGTAAGACTAAACATATAGCATTTGGAATTGTAAAAAAAAAAGGTCAAATCTATGTTTATTAGACTAGAAGGTATACTTATAGTTATTTGATAATTTCATTATTTATTTGTAATAACTTTTTGTATAAATACTACTTTTAAAATACATTTTATAATTTTGGTTATTAATTTAGTTAATTGCAAGGAAGATTTGATAGACAAACATACAAATACAAATCTGTAAAGATATTTTTAGGTATGAACTAATTTTTCCTAATTACTGTTAGATTGTTAAATATATTTGTATGGTCTTTTTAGTGGGTCAGACAACTCCATAGTAAACTGAGAGTCAGACTGTTTGTGATCAGATTATATTTGTTTCATTTTCTATCTGTTGGACCTTGAAAAAATTAAATAATACCCCGAAACCAGTTTTCTCATCTCTAAAATGGGAATAACAAAGGACTTATCTCTCAGCTTTGTTATGGGGGTCAAATATGACAGGGCATGAAGAAATGCTTCATACTGCTGAACAGTATTACTAACATTTTCACGTTAAATATGCAAATTATCTAAGTTATATCAATGAGACTTTAAGAATGAATTTAATTATGTTGGTGAGACTGCAAATTCAACATTTTTAGTGGGTAATTTGAGAAAATATATCAAACACCTTAAAATATTTTATTCCATGTAACTCTAGAAATTTACTAAGTTTTTAAGTTAATTTATATGAAATTACTAGAGGCCTGATTTGTGCACCAGTGGAGTCCCTCAGCCTGGCCTGCAGGATCAGGCTGAAACTGGCTCTACAATATCCCCCAAGGGGTCCTGGATTGCAAGAGGGCACAGGTCAGTCTGAGGGACCCCACTGGTGTATAATCAGGGCCAGGGAGGGACGTGGGAAATTGGCCAGCTGGGGAGGGGCCATAGGAGGACTCCAGTGCATGTCTGGCCCATTTCACTCAGTCCCAATCAGCCGGACCCCAGCAGTAAGCTAACCTACCAGTTGGAACATCTGTCCCCTGGTGGTCAGTGCACATCATAGTGAGCAGTTGAGCAGCCTTAGCATATTACACTTTGATTGGTTGGCTGGTCGACCAGATGACCAGACACTTAGCATATTAGGTTTTTATTATATAGGAAATGTATGTATGCCAAAGGATTTTGTAAAATGTTATTCTGAAAGCACACTTTATTCACAATTAAATAACATGTGGAATGTGCTATTTTGAAGCTACTAAAATTTTCTTAAAGTACTTGATGAAAGAAAAAGCAACATGTTCATATTCACTGAATAATAATTCTAATTATAGGAATTTACTCTAAATATTTAATCAAAGAACTTCACCAATACTTATTTATAAAAATGCTCATTGGAACACTTTTAAAATTATTAACAAAGAAGAGATACACAAATGTTCCAAAATAGGGAATTGTTCATTAGAATTATACCATGTAGCATTAGGGAGTCACTAAGAAATTTTTATAGAATACTTAAAAAGATGATAACTTTTTTTAAAAATATATTTTATTGATTTTCTACAGAGAGGAAAGGAGAGAGATAGAGAGTTAGAAACATCGATGAGAGAGAAACATCGATCAGCCGCCTCCTGTACACCCCCCACTGGGGATGTGCCCGCAACCAAAGTACATGCCCTTGACCGGAATCGAACCTGGACCTTTCAGTCCGCAGGCCGACGCTCTATCCACTGAGCCAAACCGGTCCCGGCAAAAGATGATAACATTTTACAAATTGTTAAATGAGGGAAAAGCAGAGTATAAATTATCACAATTTTGGCCATATATAGATGCTTACATAAAGTACATAGTTATAAGTTATATAGGTATTTCTGCTTCCTGATAATATTGAGAACTAATGTGAGTTTTAGCTCCTCACCACCTTCTTCTTAATCATTGTTCTGGAAAATATGGTAGTAATAGGAAACATTGATTTGAAGTACTAAACCATACCTAACCAACTGTAAGAAACCTCTGGCAAATCTGAATACTGTCTTGAATGTGTGTATGTATGTGTGTATATGTATAAGGAAAAGTTTGGTGTCTAAAGTCTGGGTGGAGTTTGGCCAGAGGACCTGGGTGCAGGAATGATTTTAAGGTCCGATTTTTCTCTGAATAATCATTCTAATTATAGGAATTATAATTAGATCACCTACATTTCACAAGAACATGAGTACAGCATAGGCATCTATTACAATAAAAGCTCGCTGAGTGATCCACTGTTCTAGGCACTCTCTCCACCTGAGACCTTCCAAACATTAGGATTGGTAGACTGCAACCTAGTCAGGATGCCTTCTCCAATGAAACTATTTAAAATATTTTTCAATTACAGTTGATACTGGATATCATATTATTTTCAGGTGTATAGCATAATTGTTACATATTAACTTACAAAGTGATCCTTCCGTAAGTTTACTAACTATATTCCCTATGCTGTATTTTACATCCCTGTGACTATTTTGTAACTGCTAATTTGTACTTCTTAATCCCTTCACTGTTTTCATCAAGCCCCCATCTCTCCTCCCACCTGGCCAACAATTTGTTGTCTATAACTATGAGTATGTTTCTGTTTGTTTTGTTTTTTTTTTGCTTATTTTGTTTTTTTATATTCTACCTATAAGTGAAACCCTTTGGTATTTGTCCTTCTCTGTCTGATTTATTTTACTTAACAAAATATCCTCTAGGTCAGTGATTTTCAGCTGGTATGCAGTGGCACACTGACATGTCACAAGAATTTTTAAAACATGCAATACCTAACTGTTTGGTCAGGGGCACTGACTTCTTTTCCCTTAGATTGTCAAATTAAAAAATGACAGCAGCCAACAAAATAGCTGTTGGGTGTGAATGAATCAAAATTATCCACATTTTTGTCAGCTAGATTGCCAAAAAATGTAAAATATTTTTGGTGTGCCACAGAATTTTAGTAATGACTTTATGTGTGCCATGAGATGAAAATTGGTGCTCTAGATTAATCTGTATTGTTGGAGATAATAAGATTTCATTCTTTTTATGGCCAAATAATATTCCTTTGTATATATGTACCACTGCTTTATTCAGTCACCTATCAATGAACACTTAGGTTGCTTCCATAATTTGGATATTGTAAATAATGTGGCAATTAACATAGAGATACATATATCTTTTCAAATTAGTATTTTTGGATAAATATCCAGAAGTGGGATTGTGCGGTCATATGGTAATTCTATTTTTAATTTTTTAAGGAATTTCTGTGCTTTTTAAAATCATGACTGTGTTGGTGTTTGGGCCAGCACCATACTATTTTGATCACTGTTGCCATGTAGTAGAGTTTGATATCAGTTAGTGATACCTCTAGCTTTGTTATTCTTTCTCAAGATTGTTTAGGCTATTTGGGGAACTTTTCTGGTTTCAAGTAAATTTTAGGAATTTTTGTTCTAGTTCTGTGAAAAATGCCATTGATGTGTTGGTGTTTTTACAGGGATCACATTGAATCTATAGTTTGCTTTGGGTAGTACAGATTAAGATCAGCAAAGGTAAAAGGTTCATAGAGCAGACTCTAGGCAAGAACAGATGCAGGTTTCCAGTTGTCTTCTCCAATGGAATCTTACAGGCAACACTTAATTCTTTCAGTGACAGTGTGTGACAACATGCACAAAATATTGCCAAGCAGGAAAGCTTAACTTGTCAACTAAGAACTTTTGTGCTGCTCTAGATGTCAAACTGATATTGCGTGACCCATGGCTCCCCAAATAAATCACATTGTTAGAATAAAATATACTGGCATGGCTCAAGTTGCCAAGTAAACAAAGGCATTCTTATTATATTGGATATTCCAGTGTCTAAAGGTTATCTCTCAGTTGCTAGGCAAGGACCAAACCTTTGAAAGTGCAGCATTTTGGACAAACCGAGTTTACGGTTTCTTGTACACATGTAACTCTTGCTTTGCTTGACTTTTGTTGCTAGAGGGGGATGGGTAAAACACAGGAAAGTACACCAAAAGTTAGTTGAATTATTTGTACCAGTAAACAAAATCTAAAAGGTTTAAGTTTCAATACTATGTGAGAGTCAGCATGGAGAAAAGAGAGGACAGATCTTGGGTACACAGTGTCTAAGTTTATACATGTGCTTTATTATCCTCCTAGCTGTGTGTGGACATTCTATAATTATAACTAGTTGCCTTAATTTTATTGTGCATAAAATTAGGATATTATTATAGCTAATTCATACTCTTATTATGAGGATTAATTGAGTTAGTATGCATACAAAACTTTCTATTTTGTTTGGTAAGTAGTAACAATGTGGTAAATGACACCTTGTTTTATTATTAACCAAATGCTGATGCATATATCATTGAAAGAGCTCTAAACCTACCATCATTGATTACTTTATTTATTCATCATTTTATTCAGTTGAAAGATGTGATGTGGATGAATATATGGATTTCTGTACTTCTGAGAAACTTTTATACTCTTAGAAAATTCAACACTATTCTCAGAGAAATCGCCACCCTCCTAGCCTAAGTGAAAAAGATTACATATATTTCTCAATCATTGGTATCTAAGTTCTGATTTTTCTTCCTATGTCAGATAAAAATTATTTTATTATAAAATATAGCATAAATGATTTTATTGTAGGTGCAGAGAAAAACCATTGAAAGGAAACAACTACTGGGTAAGCTCTTCAGGAACTTACTATCTGGAAGGGTCAGCTGCAGCTATTTTCAGGTTTGTTAGTTTTCTGTTCAAGTTTTATATGCACAAGAGACAGGGAGTCTGGTTAATATTGGCTGTGTGTCTACTCTTTAGTCAGTAAAAGGAAGAAAACTTGAAGGATAGCTCACTGATTCTCTGCCATGGAAGTGAAAATATTAAAGGCATAATTAACACCCTAGGAGAGAGGATGCTATGCTTACATATAGTGTAAGTGATATTACTAAAAGCTAAGTTCCTTAAAAGCATAATGTAGTGGTCAAGTAGTCAAGTACATAATGATCTATTTCAAACCATGGTTAGAGTACTAGAGCAGATTTTTAATATTTAATTGAATATATTGGAATAGCATTGGTTAATAAGATCATGTAAGTTTCAGGTATACAGTTCTATGCTATATCATCTGTATATTGTGTTGTGTGCTCATCACTGAAAGTCAAATCTTCTCTCATCACCATATATTTGACCCCCTTTACCCTTTACTACCCTCCCACTCATCTTCCCTCTGGTAACTACAATACTGTTGTCTATGTCTATGAGTATTGCATGGTGTTTTTTTTTATACTACATCATTTTTAGTAAGAATGTGATACCTAGAGTTGAGCCTTCATCTTAATCTTAACTATATTAAACAAGAAATTTTTATGCATATATAAAATTCTGATAGTTATTTTTGCATTATAAATGAAGTGCACAAATATAAATTAAACATGATCAAATAGAAAAAATACAAATAGATACTCTTATATTGTCTTTCTCTCCTATCTTGGCTCCTCTTCTGTGTTGGACACTGATAGAAAGGAACAGATGTATGTCAGGTATCTTATGTAAATGCTGTTTCTTCCCCCCCCCCCCAAAATTGGATAACATCAAGCAGTCACAAGCTGGAGAGGTACCTGAAGGATAAGTATTTTTCATTGTGGTTCTATGGCAGATACATGGCAATGGTGGAGCAAGCATCAAGCTACTGGGTCTTTGTTATACAAGGGATATGCTGCTAAAACATTTGTGCATAAACCTGGGAGCTGCACCTCAGAACCTTTATTATGACCCCTTCCCCTCCCCCCCGTGATTCTCTAAAAACATTACTTAAGCCTTAAGGCAATGGTTCTCAACCTTCTGGCCCTTTAAATACAGTTCCTCATGTTGTGACCCAACCATACAATTATTTTCGCTGCTACTTCATAACTTTAATGTTGCTACTGTTATGAATCATAATGTAAATATCTGATATACAGGATGGTCTTAGGCGACCTCTGTGAAAGGGTCGTTTGACCGCCAAAGGGGTCATGGCCCACAGGTTGAGAACCACTGCCTTAAGGGGCTAAGGACTCTTTCTTTCCCAGAATCATTTGGTATAGCATTTTATTTTTCCACTCATAGCAAAGTCACATTTGTTTATGTATTTTTGTTTGTTTGTTTAGTTGGTTAGCTTTTGCCTCCTCTAAATAATTGTCATGTTATATCAGGTATTATGAAATTATGTGGTAAAGTGGACTTCATTTCAAAGTTCTTATTTTATGTTGACTAAAGTTTTGAAAGCAAGAAAGTCAAAATATGATTTGTGCTTAAAGTAACTGTTTAACATGTACTAAAAGAATATAAACCTATTTCTTCAAGAGATGTGAAAGGATAAAAATATAATTCAGATTCTACCTAAATTGCCATAAGTCCTAAATCTGTATAGTATAATGGTAACATATCCTATCTGATGTAATAAAAAGATGTCCATACTTTTTGTAGGTAATATGTTATATCAGCATTAAGACCATACAAAATTCGTCTCCCTGAGTATTTTTAAAAACTATAAAATAAAGATATTGGTCATATAAAATACAAAGCTACAACTCTGCCCAAGCAAGACCATACAACTAGCTTTGGAGACCATGTTGACACATCACTGCCTATCCAAATGACAATGGATAAATAAAATAAAATCAGTTTACATGTTGCTATTCTTATATTTTTCTGTGTGCATTTTATAACTTCTAAAACTTTTCCTTTATAATCATTAGATACAGGATTGAGTTGTTATTAAAAGAATTTTGTGACTTTCCTGAGATGAAATAGGTGGCCTAAGATGCATGACAATTATAGCAGCACTAGAGGCCTGGTTCATGAAAATTCATGCACTGAAGGGGGGGGGGGTGCGTCCCTCAGCCTGGCCTGCCCCATCTCACAGCCCAAAACCTGGGCATGTGCCCTGGCCAAAATCAAACCTCCAGTGATGACCTGCTGGTTCATAGGTTGATGCTCAACCACAAGCCACACTGCCCAGATGTATAGCTTTTATATACAACCTTTAACAAGTAAATAGTAAAGATTCTTAAACCAAATTAAAAATGCAAAATAAATTGTAGCAATTTGAAACTATTCTCCCATAGGCTTCCTTGAATAAAATATATGATTTTATCACATAAGTAATTATAGTAATCAATAATCTTTAAGTGATTCCTTTGACTTTCCTTCTAAGTATCAGCTTATAGAGGGCAGGTTCGTCTCTGATTCAACATGGTGTACTTCCAACCTCGATTATAGTGCCTGGGCACTCATTAAATATTTATAGAATGAATTTATTGGGTAAATATATTAGTATTCTATTTAAACACAGGTCTATATGTATAAATATGAGTGTGTAAGTACCTTTTTTTCACTAGAATTAATTCTTTTTGGAAATTATGGCCTCTCTTACTGGTGTGATATTTTTCTTCCCTGTTTAAGAACATGAAAAGTAGGTTTGAAACTGGCTGCAATGAAAGCCATTTCAATTTTGTATTATAAACTGAAAAGAAGAGGTTTTGACTATTTTTTACGGTGATAATGTTACTCCTTTTTTTTTTTTTAACAGTCGTACTTGTAGTGAGCTGGAACAAAAGACTCATAGGACCATTAAAAAAATAAACAATTTGATAAATCATACTGCCCTAATCATATATAGGAAAGGCTATCTATTGGCCTTTTGTAGCTGTGGCTATACTTTAAAAGTAATTTTTATTGCTGGAGTTTGAAATTATATTTACAAATATATAAGTGAATGAATGTAGCAATACTAGAATTCAATGGAAAGATATTTCTCATCATCTTGCTTAAAATGATTTCAGAACATTATATTTTAACTAGAGGCCCGGTGCATGAAATTTGTGCACTCAGGGGGGAGGGGTCCCTCAGCCTGGCCTGTGCCCTCTCGCAGTCCAGGAGGCTTTGGGAGATGTCTGACTGACGGCTTTGGTCCCCCAAGCTATCAGGTGGACATCCTTAATGCTGCCGCTGAGCCCAGCATCTGGCGCACTGACCACCAGGGGACAGCTCCTGCATTGAGCATCTGCTCCCTGGTGGTCAGTGTGCATCATAGCGACCAGTCGTTCCACTGTTCAGTCAATTTGCATATTAGCCTTTTATTATATAGGATGAGCTTTAAAGATCATTTAACTTGATAAGTATTTGCATTTATTTTCAATGATTCTATACATCTGTATCAGGATTTGGTATAAAATATTTATCAAGGTATGTGCACTTTATATTAATTCAATTAATTATTTTGAGATTATACAACAAAATGAATTTAAAAATCTAAAATCAAATAAAACATCTTTAAACTTGTATTCTATTTGGATTGTCTAATTTTTACTATTATAACCTAACAAATACTGCCATAGGCTCAATGATTTGTTCTGTTTTTATTTTTGAACTCATAAGTATCAGTAATGTAATTAATAAATAACATGAAATAAGCAAAAATTATTCTCCTTATTACTGATACAAGGTACACATTTATGTTTTATTTTAAGTATGAGAAATTTGGGTTAGTTTCTTTTTCCTGGTAATTTCTTTGAAAGCAGTTACACCCTATGAGACCCTAGACCCATATAAGATAATGTGGGTAAAGTATATCCCCAAATGTAATGTATTATAATTCTCCATTTAAAATACTGAGGTTCAAATGTAATTTATTTTACAAAACTTGCTCCCACCATCTTATTTTTTTTCTTAAGTTAATTTTGGTAATGCCTTTATAGAATTTGTTTCAATAATAATAATTTGCTCTGAATTCTGTAACTCTCTTGGCAATGAGATTAATTTTAAAATATTTGATTCCCCAAGCAATAATTTCACAGATATAATTGCAATTAACCACATCTATTCTTTTACTATATTAAAGTTAATTTTATATCATTAGCCCAAATAAAATAATTCACTGAGTTAAAGAACTCAAAAATTTCTACAAAACATAGAATATTGTTCATAGATGTCCATAAATATATGTATGTCCATAGAGTATTAAAGCTGTAAAGTTCTCAGAGATTATACAATTTATAAATTTTCTTTTTTAGTTGAAAAAGAAATTGTGTTTCAAGAATGATAAATGACTGACAGAACCAGAGCTATGTCTCATTTCCATTATAATGATCATATATATGTATATATGTATATATATTTATCCACATATATACATATATCCACATATATACATGTATATATATATATATCTACACACATATATATATCCACATACATATACAATTATATGGGCTGCAGGTTAATAAATGAGTGAACATGATTTCATACTATAGGTGCTAATCAATATACTTTCCATACACGTGGGCTTTGCAAATATAATACTTTACAATTATTTAAAGATTTAAAAAGTTTTTTTAAATCCTCACCTGAAGACATTTCACCATTGATTTTTTCTTTTAAGGTGAGTGGAGGGGAGGGTGGGGGGGGAATTGAGAGAGAGAGATAGAGAGGAAGAGAGAGAGAGAGAGAGAGAGAGAGAGAAAGAGAGAGAGAGAGAGAGACATCAATGTGAGAGAGACACATTGATTGGTTAGCTCCTACCAATGTCCTGACCTGGGCCAGGGATATAGCCTGAAACTGAGGTAGGTGCCGTGACAGGGAATTGAACCTGTGACACTTTGGTCCTTGGGTGACACTCTAGCCACTGAGCAAACTGGTTAGGGCTGTTTATAACTTTTTAAACTATCTAATGTTCCTGTTTGTTTCCTAACTATAACAATTTTATTTTTATATCTGTCAAGATTGTTATATTCATATGCCAATGATAATTATTTTCATTTTTAGTTTAAAGATTTAGTAAGATCACCTATCAAGCCTCTCTTCTTATGTTCAATTTCAGTATATAACGACCATGATATGTGTTTAGCTATTTTCCTTTTTCTCTTTCACTAAAAATGTTGTTATACCTATTTTTAAATACTTGTCCTTTCTTGGTTCACTTCCATTTCTACATACAGGCATCACCATTTTCAGGTGAATTGCACACGGGGAGAATGGCAGCTCATCTAGAACTTGTATTCCTGAATTTCAAAAATCAAAGATCCTACCACTTGACTTGACAGAGACTCTATATAAGCTGTCACTCACATTAAGACTTTTATCCTCTTACTAGACCAACTCTTGATGCTTTGAAAATATGGGAATCTATGTTTCTGTTTTCGGTAGCTTATCAATGCCTGCACACTAGTAAAGCAAGACCATGATTGTACATTCTGAGAATTTTTAAGATGCTTAAAATGCAAATATTTCTTTTATTTTAGTTAACAACATTCCTTCTGAAATAGTACTTAAGCTATACCCTAAAATAAATAAAGATGCTTTGAAATCAATGTAAACCTATTCCTTTTAACACAGAAAAGAAAATTAACAAAGTAAAAAAGTAAATTAGTGGTCTTGGATACATATTGCTCTTCCATTCTGACATGTATTTCTGAGATTCCTGAATTAGGTAAGAAGACTGAAATAACATATCATATTTTTTTTATTTAATATTCCTATTGGTAACATAAATTGTATTTTTTCTCAATGCATTAATTTCCCTGGATTGCCATAACAAAGTACCACAAACTGGTAGTATAGAACAATAGAATTGTTTTCTATCATAGGAGCCAGAAGAGTGAAATCCAGATGTCAGCAAGGTGGGTTCCTCCTGGAGCTTCTGACTTGCTTCAGGGTTTTCTCCTAGCTCCTATTGGTTACTGGCAATCCCTGAAACTCTGGCGATAGCTGCATCACTTGAGTTTCTGCCTCCATGGTCGCATGGCCTTTCTCTTTGTGTATCTCCATGTATTTGTCCTTTTCTTATAAGAACACTAGGTTCTGGGTGGACATAAATTCAGGATGTGTGGTGCACTGTTTAACCCATTACACTTAGGATTTCTATCACAGTTTTGTAATGATTGATAGTATAATCCATGTGGAATTTAGTGTGCAAATATGTTATTCTGTATTCTGTGATGAGTTAGACCTTAGTGTTTCGGTTTATATATATGGGAGATGGTGATTTTCAAATACATTATGGGTCTTAATTAGATCATGCAAAACAGGAATTTATAACTATTTTTGACTAAAGATGTTCAATAACAATAATGTCATTAGAATAAGAATAATTATATTTGCTAATAATCTGTTGTGTGCCTATCTAAGTTGAGTGATTCATATACATGAAGGGGATGAATTAGAATCATAGATCAAAAATCAATTTGATTTATGTACATATTTTATTTGCGCAGCAAAATAATTTAAAACAGTCAGTTTGGTTGACTTTAAACAAGATTTGTACCCTTTAATTAATCACAGCCCTTATCCCTTCTTAAGATGCCATATTAGCTACTTCATATTTAGAACCGTAGGGGCCCTGAAGGCATCAGAGTTTGTGGCTTTAGGGTTTGCTAACTGTAAAGTCTCATGATTCCTAAGTAGTGGATTGCTTTAAAAATGATAAAGTAATATTCTGTGACTAGTTTATCACATTTGAAAATATTATAAATTCATTTGATTCTTCAAAGGGCAGCTATTTAATAGGTATAAAATACTATTATGCTGCAATCTCTTTCTTACTGGTTGAAGTACCACTGTGTATTAAGTGGACATCTGCATTTAGCTTTTTATTATGACTTCTAGGTTATATCTTTAAGAGGTTAAAACCAATTCAATTCCTATCAGTGGATATGAGTAGTCACAATTGCCTCTTCCCAAGGACACTCATGTAAATCAAATGTTAATTTCATCTCTGCTAGGTGCCATTAAAACAGCAATAAGCTGTCTGTCCACATTTCAGCTTTGTGAAGACAACATGCATTTAACTATTCTTTTTTATATCATTGGCCTTCTGCTCACTACTGTCAATGTCTGTCTTCCTTCTCTCTCTTCAAAATAATATCTAGTATTAGGAAAAGTCGTAATTGGGACTGACACACAGGCCAGTAGTTGGATATCTATATTCTAAATGTGAATATAACTGAATATACTACTTATAAAGATAATCTAAGATGGAGAATTCTCCTTTAAGCAGGGAATGATGCTTGGTATCTAGCAGAAGAGACAAATGGCTAAAAAATATTTATTAAATTATAGTTGTGTTAAGTGCAACAATAAAAATTATGTTATTCATGAGAAGACCTTTGCTAGGTAGAGGGCTTAAAACAGGGGTGAAGAACCTTTTCTCTGCTGAGGGCCATTTGGATATTTATATTATCATTCAAAGTCCATACAAAATTATCAACTGAAAAATTAGCTTGCTATCTATATTTGGTCAAACATTTAATTAGCTCACCCCTAAATCCTTGGCAGAGCCAGACCATATGATTTTGCGGGTACTTATATGGTCTGTGGGCCAGATGTTCTCAGCCCTTGGCTTAAAAGAAGCCTTTGAAAAAGGAAATAATTTTTAAAAATTTGATTTAAATAGAGAGCACATACCCAAATGTAGGGATGAAGAATCTGGGGAGTCACTCTCAGTATCTCAGACTTCTCTGTTTCACTGAACCTTTCACTGAGCCTGTGTTCTTGAAAGTTTTGGTAAAGCTTGACACTAGGTTAAAAAGAAATTGGGTAATACTGATCACTTTGGCTGTCTTCTAACTCCCTGATAAAATAAAAATCTATTTATTTCTGGATATAAATATCATTATCCAGAACTTCTACAATATTTTATACACAATGTCCAACATTCAAACCAAATTATCATGCATGTTAGATATACCGTTGTAATAAACTGCTTGCTATTTAACAGGAAAGGAGGAAAGGGGTGGACAAAATAGTCTAGGCATGCCATTAATACAGCTTTGCAAAAATAGTTGCATTTATTTTATATTTTTCCTTTATATCTTATGGTTGAAATTGTTACATATGTTCCTCCCCCCCCCCCCCCCCGCCGCCCTCCATTGACCTCTTCTAGCCTGTGCCCACTTCTGCCCCAGGCATTCATCACCCTAATTTCTATCTCCATGGGTTATGCATATAAGTATACAAGTTCTTTGGCTGATCTCTTACCACCCTCCCCTGCCTTCCCTCTGAGATTTGGCAGTCTATTCCATGCTTCTATGTCTATAGATGTATTTTGTTCATCAGTTTATTTTGCTCATTAGTTTATTTTGTTCATTAGATTCCACATATAAGTGAGAGCATGTGACACTTGGTTTTCTATGACTAGCTTATTTCACTTAGCATAATACTCTCCAGGTCCTTACTGTCTCAAAGGGTGAGAGATATTTCTTTTTTACTGCTGCATAGTATTCCATGGTGTAAATGTACCACAGCCTTTTTATCCACTCATTTACTGATGTGCCTTGGGTATTTCTAAATCTTAGCTATTGTAAGTTGCATTGCTATGAACTAGGGGTGCATACATTCTTTCTGATTGGTGTTTCGGATTTCTTAGGATATATTCCTAGAAGTGGGATCACTGGTCAAATGGCAGTAACATATTTTATTTTTTGAGGAAACTCCATACTGTTTCCATAATGCCCCACCAGTCTGCATCCCCATCAGCAGTATACTAGGGTTCCCTTTTCTCCATATCCTCACCAGCACTTGTCATTTGTTCATTTGTTGATGGTAGCCACTCTGACAGATGTGAGATGATACCTCATCATCATTTTAATTTGCATCTGAGGATCAGGGACTTTTTTCATATGCCTCTTTACCATCTGTATGTCACTTTGGAGAGGTATCTATGTAGGTCCTTTGCCCAATTTTAATTGGATTGTTTGCTTTCCTTTTGATAAGTTGTATGAGTTCCTTATATATTTTTGATATTAACCTTTATCCGATTTGTCATTATCAAATATGTTCTCCTATGCAGTGGGCTCCTTTTTTGTTTTGTTGATGGTGTATGTTGCTGTGCAGAAGCTTTGTATTTTGATGTAGTCTGATTTACTTATTTTCTTCTTAGTTTCCTTTGCCCTAGGAGATGTATCAGTAAACATATTGCTATGAGAGATATCGGGGTGTTTTTTGGTTCCATATAAATTTTTGAAGTATTTGTTCTAGATCTGTGAAATATGCTATTGGTATTTTAATTGGGATTGCAGTGAATCTGTAGATTGATTTGGGTAGTATGGACATTTTAATTATTTTGATTCTACCAATCCATGAACATGGTATATTCTTCCAGTTGTTTATATCTCCCTCTATTTTTTTCCCCAATTTTCTATAGTTTTCTTAGTACAGGTCTTTTACCTCCTTGATTAAGTTTACTCCTAAGTATCTTTTAGCAAGGGAGGAGGGCCAAATATTGAGTCCTGGGTCACTTAAATATTTAAATATGAGAAAAAAAAAGAGATTGTGGTATGCTAGAAGACAAATAAAAGACATGCTTTAAGAAGGAAGAAGATATGCCCAGGTGGTGTGTCTCAATGGTTGAGCCTTGACCCATGAACCGAGAAGTCACTGGTTGAGTCCCAGTCAGGGCACATGCCCAAATTGTGGGCTCAATGCCCAGTAGGGATGTGCCGATCAATGATGTTTCTATGCCTCTATCGTCCCTTCCTCTCTTCCTAAAATCAATTAAAACATATTTTTTTTAAAAGTAGGAAAATAAAATATAACAAGTTACTGAAATATTTAAATAAGGGTAAGGAATCAGTAGACTTGGCAAATTGAATGTCGTTGACCTTGCAGAGTCCTGAAGAAAAAATATGTAATTGGAATGTGATCAAGATAAAATGGGAGGCAGGGCAGAGAAGGCATTAAATATTATATATTCTTTCAGCTGTGAAAGGCTGCAGAGGAGTGAAGTAGCAGATGGGGAGAGCACTTGCATTATGTGTATATGTTAATAGAAATATTCCATCAAAGTGGGAATATTGTTAGCAGATTAGAGAAGGTGAACATTACAACAAAGAGCCTTCTGTTCAGAATAATTAGAGTGAGGTTCAAGGTACAAGTTAGAGTTTAGATTTTAAGAGAGAAGGAACTGTTGGCCAATATTAACTAGTGAAAAATTCAACATAAGAAGAAACATTCAAGTACACTTGTTGGTAGGAAAATAAGGTAACATCTTCTGATCACCTTAATTTTCTAAGATAAATAGTAAACAAAGTCATCATTTGAGAGGAACATGGTATTGCAAAAGAGTAGTGACAGAGAAGACGTACGAAATGTTTTGGTTAGATGGAACATTTCTTAGGGAACTCTATTGGTTGCCATCTAGTACTGAGGTCCAATTTGACATTGGGAGGATACAATGAAGTGAAAAGATTCATTTTATTTGCATGTCCTCCTATATCATGTAGGCAGGGGATCAGAAAAATCTGTTTAAAGCAGAATTGTTTTTGTAGCAGACTGCAATTGAGGAAGAGAGGTGTAAGAGAGAGAAATGTAGGAAGGGTTGAGAGGAAAAGTAATCAAGATAAGAAGACAGTGAGAACATGAAAGAGGTGCTGGAAAAAGAAAAAAAATAGGTTCATCAGATACTGATGTGGTGAAAGACTGGATACAATAGGAGCAATAAAATTATCTAAACAATAAGGATTTGTGGTCAAGGAGTAGGATAATTTTTATGTATTTAGATAATGGTTCCCCTATCAGAGACAATATGATTTGAAACAAGGATTCTCTAATAGGGCACACTGGTATTTCAGAGTGGAAAATTCTCCATTGTGTGTAATTTACCAGCACATTGTAGGCTATTTAGCTTCCTTGACCCTGACACACTAGCTGCCAGAAGAATACCTCCATTTCAATAGCTAAATATCCTTAACATATATCCAAACCTCTCTTGAGGTTACCTCACAGGTGAAAACCTCTGGTGTGTGGATGTGGTGGTGGATCTGTGGATCCATCTCATGGAAGCCTCAGAGTTATTTAGAACTACTTCCCTCCTTAGGCTTGCCATGCACTCTTTTGCATCCATGTCTAGTAACTGTTAGCCTTAACATATTAAGGATCAAATCTGTCTTTTCCATTCTATATCTAGCACAATGTCTAGTCTACATAAATCACTCAAAGGTATTTTGAATAAATTTAAAGAATGAATGAACGTATTTGCCCTTTTTCTAAATGTGGTTGCATATCTTGCAAATGCTTTCTCATGAATAATTGAATATTTTACTTTCTTAATGAAGAATTAATAACTGTATAATTTCCACTTTTGCATGCTAAAGAGAAGTTCATTTCTATATTTTTATCCAATGTAGACATCCAAGTATATTGGTCTTAATTCACACAGTTAATTTTCTTGTAAGATTGAGTACTTTCAGATGAACACATACTCTCTTGCACAAGTCCTGACCAGTCCCTGTTTCTTTACATCAGTCCTGCTTCATTTTACATGACCTGTCTGGCCCTTGTAGGTATTTGAGTTTGAGATTCTTCAGATAATCTAATTTCAGTTTGTATTATACTTATATTTGGTCTAACTGAAGATACTATCTGATACATGTGGGTACAACAATAAATATTAATTATAAATGACATCTATTTGATTTTTTAAAATTTTTTTACAAATAAAGAAAACTAATAGAATATACCACTACTTAAAATGCAGATATAAATGTGTGTTTAATTTTTTAAAAAGTCTTAAATGTTTGACATATTTTATTTGCAAACTACAGTTACTAATTTATTTGAATATAACCCCTAGTTAAAGCCTTCAACATATTAAATATGCCTCAGAGATGTGTTATTAAACCTAGTTTATTTTTTAATAATAACATATTTTAAGTCTTTGAATATACTTAAAATTCCATAAACTAAAATAACTTGCATTTTCAACATCTATAGCTTTTAGACTTTCCCAACTTAAGCTACAATCATATTTTATCTTGCTGATTTCTACTCTAAGTCCCAAACAGTACATGTATAATATAGCTTGCGAGAGTAAAGAGCACCTGGTTTATATAATTCAATATATATTGCTATATATTAATGTGTCCTGATAAGTTTATGTAGCTAATAGGGTAGTTTTTGCAACACCCATCCCAACAATGTTTCACAAAAGACAGTTGATACTGTGAAAGGAGATTAAGGGTGAAAAGGAAGAATGGAAGAAGGCATTTTAACCTCACACAGTGTTTTAATTTGTACTCAATGTTTCAAGAAGTAACTGTACGTGCTTTTTATATGGTTAAACAGTTCTGTTTCCAACCTAGTTTTTAATATGTGAAATCAAAGAGATTTATTTTATTTAAGTCATAAAATTATTCTCTAATTAATTGATGGAAAAATGAATAAAGTGATTTAAACCAATATGAACTTTTATGAATTTCACTAATTATTGTAATAACTTTGGAATAAAATAAAATTATCCATGCAGTAGGCAATGAATTTCTACTTAGTATTACCGTGACTTCACAGGTGTTAAATTAGTCACAAAGGAACTCTTGGGAGCAATCCAAACTTAATAAGAATGGACAGGAATGCAATTTTAAAAGGTACATGAAGCCAAATATCTGGTATATAATCCTGATTCAGTCTACAATAATGTGTCAGTATTTCTCTGCTATTTTTGTAGATAAGAATTATGTTTTTGTCTCTATTTTTAGTCTTCTTTCTTTCTCAAAGAATTTTAGAACTGAGCTGGTTTTCCCCTTTTCTTTGTCTCTTTCTGTCTCTCAAAAAAAAAAAAAAAAAGAAAAAGAAAAGAAAAGAGGAAAAAAAAAGAACTACTTTTAGGCTTAGGTATTTGTATCATTAAACCCATGTGACAAAGAGTATTTTGAAAGGGAACATGCCTGACTGATAAAAGGGTTTCAAACTGTGAGTATGTGGGTATTTCTTTAATTCTGGAATAATACAACAATCAGGTCTCAAAAACCTCTCACAGTGGCTCCTGCCAGGCTTTAGCACATAGCCCCTTAAAGAAGTCCCTTGATAGTCAATGATTGCTGTCTGCCATACAAAGGGGCTCTTGGCAAAGGATTCTCCCGATTTATGGGGCTTTGGGAGCCACAGCCGTGGGCTCTGTTGGAGTAGTAGCTTGAGCATCTGCCATGCCAGAAAGCCCAGGATTTCCACTGGCAACAGTATGTCCCTGCCTAGGCAAGCTCTGTGGTTCACAGGAGTGCCAGCCAACTCCCACAAGGCTGTAAGGCTAGGACACCAATTTCCAGGCTGACAACTGTGGCTGCCAGTATCAAGTGGTTGATGTTAAGCCACATGCAAAGATGTCCTATGAAAATTTGTAAAAATATCTGCATTTGAAACAACTTTGTACCATCAAGTAATCTTTACATAACGACTGGGGTCATCAAAGAGCCAGAAGAACCCTAGAGAAATCAAAGTATTCAGGATTAAGGTTGTGGATTAACTAGTCTGACACTAGACCACACCTGATTTTTTGTTCTATTATTCTTTTAATATTAGCTACTATTACAGAACATGTATCAAATGTCACATTGTATATTAAATGAATTACATACATTGCATTTTTGTATTTCTCACAACTACTTCCTATAGAAGGCAATTCAATTTGTGAAATTGACTTTAAGATGGTTAAGATATTTGCTCAAGTTCAAGGTTAGTAGGTAGGAGAGCTGGAATTTGAATGTAGGCTTTGTAATACCAGAGCTGTTGCAACATCCTGCTTTTCTAGTGGCTTTGCAATTTCTATTCTGATTCTAAGGACTCACTGGAGGCTTGTAAGAAATTCTGGGTCTAGGTTTATTAAGGAGGCTTGGACTGGAATCACAATTAGTTCTGATCAAATTTTTAATAATTTTTTGGAACATCAAGGATGTTGGGATTATATTACTCAGAATTATTTTCTTTGGACTCTTCTTAACTTTGGATAAGCTTGCCAGTACTTCCATATTATTTTGTCAGGATTAGACATTAGAAAAATCAATTATTTAAAAAAGGGATTTCGAAGGGCATGGTGCAATTACATGTATCTGACAACTGGCTTTAACAATGACATGAAAGAAACATCTATAATCTCCATTATGTTTGTATAATACTGTTCACTAATGACAAATATTTACTGCCTATGAAAAACATTTGTTATATAAAAATGGGCATATCTTATATCATATATATATATAATTTTCACTACTTTGGGTGTTACCTCTCATATGTATTAAGAGACATGGCTGAGGAGACACATGACATAGACACAGATAGACTCATATCATGACCCAGGGACATTTCTAGTTTTCTATTTCAGAATACTAAGTTAAATAAAGGGGCTATTTTTTAGAAATTAATTTTATTGTGTGCAGATTATTTATAAATTTATGATAATTCATTTATTCATTTATTAGTCTAAACATGTCTTTTATAGTACATCTTTATTTATTTGTTAATATATGTTAATGAAATGTAATAAAGAGCATGTACAAGAAATAAAAAGTGTTCACCCAAAAAAATTAATGTTCTTCTTTTCAGACATCAATTACTTCCACTTCATGACACTTATGGAGAAGGAAAAACACAACTATAAGAAATATTTGTATGTTTTAAGATCCTAAATAAATCAGAATTCTATATTCTGCTATCCTCCAGAATTAGTTGTTAATGAAATGATGACAGCAAACTATAAAATAAAGGCAACAAGTGTTTTATTCAGAAGATAAATTTTCTAATCTTTTCATCTTGTGTTAACCAATTGAGAGACCATACTGCTGAGAAGAGAAAAAAACTGAGAAAAGATATAAAATAGTATAAAACAAACACTCCTTTTTAACTCTCTTATGATGCCAATGTATATATTAAAAAAAACTACCCAAATTATATGAGAGAGTTCATATACTCAAAGTTTTGAATATACCTTTTTCTCTTTCTAAAATATTATTGTATTTATCCTTTATGATTCAAATTAAATATTAACAATAGTA
>NW_006284843.1:4768749-4773026 GCF_000327345.1 Myotis davidii
TCCACCTTGGGAAATAGTCACTTGTCTCAAAAAGAGAGACATTCAGAAATGGCCTGAGCCCAATCTGTACCTTGAAGCTAAGCCATCCAGACAACACAAGAGCAAGGACAGTAACCACATGCTAGTCTGAAGCCACTGAACATTTAGAGTTGTTTAGTAACAATAATATTGCAGAAGTAGCTGTCTAATAGAGCTATTAACCCTTTAACCTAATCACACAATCAAAGTAATCAGATTTAGTTTATACTAATTATTAATATTAATACATGTGAATAATTATTTTCTCATAGTTTAATTAGAGAAATATTTGATGTATAAAATGAAATATGCTCTAAAACCATTTAAAATGATTAGAATGAATTTTTGAAAACTGAAACATTTTTGAAAATTAGATAACTCACTTTCCTTTGTCTTCCAATGCAACTTCAAAACTAATTATCCAAGCCCTTTCTAAACTCAAGTCTAAAGGAAAGGACTGCTTCTATATGTTATAGTTTATTTTTAGTGATAATTTACGGACTCAATGACAGACATTCAGAATTACTAGTCATTGTATTCAAGGCTATTGAGAGCATATATCACTGAGGGTTCTGTATGGCCTTGGTTTTGCATGACAGATTTTTCTTTAATCCAATGAACCCTTTCTCTGCATGAAAAGCAAATGAAATCTAAGACCAACAGGTGTCAAAAAATGGTCCCAGTGGAGTGTAATTAGTAACAAGTTTCTGATTTCCATAGATAGTAAACATGGTTTTGCTAAGTAAGGTCTGGGTTCATGGTGGACATTAAGTACCCATTATATTATGAAAAGTATAATGCCACATTAATGTGAATGAGCGGGCAGTGGAGGAATCCCCAAAATATGACCCCATACCACACACTCTGACTTAATTGGGATGGGGAATTCTTCCACTACTCTCTGTCCTTGGGTCATGAGCCAGAGCCTTTAGCCATCAGCACTCAAAAGAATATAGACTTGTGCTGATGATCTTCTACCTTAGGCATTTATGACTTGTCTATTCTGGCATAGTTTTTTTATTCATTTATTAATTTCTCATAGGCCAGGCGCATCAGCAGTTTAATTATTAGCCACTGTATTGTACCTTATATCAATCACATTAGTATTCTTCTCAACAGTGAGCAGAATTGAAAATGGGTGAGCATTTCTTTAATCATAGAATGTTTGAGGGTCTGATAGTCTGATTTTCCTAATGCTGTCATCAACCTGAGATGCAGGAAAGATTGAATTGAAGTAACAGTAGCATGTCCCTCCATAATCAAAGCTCAGTTGCTAGAAAAATATTTTCAAATGCAAACTGGTGTTTCCTACTCCTTAGTGGAAAGAGGACATCAGAATATCAAAAGAGAGAGACTGGATTAACTCTGGCTGATATTTTGTATGTTCCCTCTTATGAGAGATACAGAGCAGTGCTCTCATTTCTTGAGTGAAGGGGAGGTTTGTGGAGGGTGTGTAAAGGGTAAGGGAAGAAACTGAAACTGAAAATGAGGCTTTCTAGTTTCTCTTGTGTCTATTTTTCATAGTGTCTTCAGGAACTGTCCAATACAGTAAGTTTCTTTATTGTCTTTATTTAAAACAGTTTCTTTTCTGTTGGACAGTTACATACATTTATAAATATTATTCCAAGTAAGCAGTAAGTAATAATAGAAAGATGTCTGAGTTAAAATATTTGTGATTTAATTAATACCTAGTATCCTTAGATTTATATCAAAACCCCTTTTGGTTTTAATTTCTTTTTATCTATTATGTTAGGAAGTAGGATTATAAACTTTCTGTAAACCTCTTTTTGTTACCAGGAGTCCAATATTTTAGTCCCTCTGTCTGTGTGTACAGTACAAGAAATGAATGAGCAAGAGTTTGCAATATAGAAAGTGATAATTAAGAACTCCACTAGTGGCACAGGTAAATACCTAAATAACAAGATTTTTATATAATAAAGGCTTTCAAAAATTGTTAAAAAGATGAATCTGGTTTAATATGTTTAAATTAAAACACACTTTCAAAGACCTGGTCAAAGACCAACCAAATTCTTTTGTCTTTTTCTATTTTATAATCAACTAAAAGATTAGTTCTAGGGTAAATTGCCCTATAGAAAGGCTCAAGTTCACTAAAATCAAATACTTTGTTCAATCTATCCAAACATTTTCCAAACTAAATTCACAAATTTACTATTGCTATTTTTACAATAATTTTTTTTATGACAAGTGTTAGCCTTTGATACTAAGCTGAGGAAGTAGCATATGTGGTAAAAAAGTATAACATATTAGGAAATTAATCAATGATATTTTAAATACTTCAACAGGATATAATACAAAAGTTACACCTAGAGAGTGACTAGGCAGTGGGGAAATAACAAAATGAAACAAAACATGACATTATATGAGAGTCATTTTTACAGTGTAAAATGATCTGAGGGAGGAGAATACTTTTCTTAAATGCAAAAAATAGTTCTTTGCCTAAATTAAAAATATCTACTGAATTTATTTTTGCTAATCTTTAATTTGTTTAATAGACACAAAGTTACAGAGAGAATTAAAATATGAAAGATGAATGTGAGAGACTACAGAGGAAAATGTTGAGTATTACTAGGTGAAGAATGAAGAGATAAAGCTGGAAGGGAGATGATGGCTAAATTCTCAAGGGCTTATCAGTCATTTAGAACACATGGAAATTATCTAAACAAAAGATATATATATATATATATATAATTAATTACATGATCACATTTCATTTCAGAAAAATCATTGCTCAGTGAAGGTTAGCTTGGAGGGGCCAACTCTGGTGGAAGAAATGCTTTAAAACACTGTAAAGAGCATCTAGCTGAGCTTAAATGCTGCTTCAGAATAGTAAGAAATGTGGGCATATTCCTGAAATACATGATAGACTTCAGTTATTGCTGAATTGTGATGAATGTGGGAGAGGGTGGCATCAAGGATGATTGCTAAGTGCTTAGGGAACTTAGGTAAAAGTGGTAGTTTGGGGAAATCAAGCCCACGCATGAAGAATCTGAGTTATCCATGTGATATCCATGTGATGATATCGTTGACAAAATGGAAGGGGTTGTAAGGAATTTTCAGCTTTCTGTTACTCAAAACAATAACATATATCTCTAAGATGTGAAGAGTAGAAATTAGAGATTTTAATGTCTAATTTGTAAAGAAGTATTGACTATTTTAGTTGAGAGGTCATTCTGAGGATTTTGCTTTCAAAGAGCCTGGAAAGTTTAGACTGTTGGTTCAGTAGTGCCTGAAGACTTGGGTCATGGAACCTAAACTAGGTAGTGAAGTAAGTGGAGGGAGGAAGACGTGGAGAAATGAACTGAATGTTTTCCTGAGTCAAACATGTCATTTAGGAGTAATTGAACATATAGTTTGAAGGAATAATTGCTATTATTCTAGGTTAATTAAGAATCAGTGTGAAGGTATAATTTTTTAATTGATAATAGTTGTATAATTCTATCATTACTTACAGAGACCTGTACTGGTGATGTGTATGTAATTTCTTAGAAATAACCAAAGTACAAACTAGGCCTTGGTGTCTTATCTTTACTTTTTAAACATCAAAATAGGGAAGTGGATTCATCAACAAATTAGGCTAACACTCTTCAAAAATGTAAGTAGGTGAGAAATGACAGATGTCCAGCATCTCTTTTTGAACACACTTGATACTGAGGCCAATGAGTTTGAGAGCAAGTAAGGGATTATTTTAATGTAGAAATTGTTCTCCTAGGATAAATACAAATTACTGTATATTCTGTGATACATAGACATTACAATTATTTGTATTTGTATCCTAACCTTGGGCCAAAAAGAGAAAAAAGGTATAGGGCTTTTATTTGGCTTGACCAACTACAGAGTTATTTTATTTTACACAATAAGGAATTCCATTAAATTATCTATTCAAGAAGACAATTGATGAATGTATTTGTGGTCCACAAATACTAAAAGTATCATTGATATGTTAATAAATCAAAAATACTTTTCTCTAATAAATTAAATGGTTATTTCACTACCTAGCCAATCTTGTTTTTGACAAATACATATGATCAATTTACATGGACACTATTGTCATTTCCATCTGTTCACTGTTCTCCAAGATAAATCCCTTGCTGACATAAATGATTTATACCTCCTTTAGAAATATAGGCATTAAAGGATAAATGTTTATATTCAGCAGCTTTAGGTAGTTGAATATTATACATTTAATTTTAAATTAATTGAATAATAAATTTACTTACTTTTCTTCAAGATAAGTAAAA
>NW_006284843.1:4773827-4778036 GCF_000327345.1 Myotis davidii
TCACTCTAGAAATGTTAATGAAAATTATACTTCTTCAAAATTCAGAATAAATTTTCACAAAGGCAAAAAAACAAAAATTACAGGTGTAGTTAGATTCACATTCTAATCCACACAGTCTATCCTATATAATAGAAGCCTAATATGCAAATTGACTGAATAGCAGAATGACCAGTGAAATGACCAGTCAATATGATGCACACTGACCACCAGGGGACAGACGCTCAACACAGGAGCTGTCCCCAGCCCGCAGGCCCCAGGCCAGCCAAGGCGGGTGGGTGCCAGCGGGACCCTCCCTCTCCCACAATTGTCCTGCTGGTCACCCTGCAGATCGACCCTGATCGCCAGCCAGGCCTAGGGACATTACCCATGCATGAATTTTGTGCTCCAGGACACTAGTTTAACTATAATAGTCACTGAACTATATTAGCAATCAGCAGCAGGACTCTCAAGACTCTCTGTGCCTTTCAGTCTTTCGACAGTTTGTAAGGAGTGAGATTGTATATACAACTGGCAAATCTCTAAATTTAAAACTACTCATATTAGGAAGTGGTAAATAATCTAATGTACAAATTCAGTTTGATTAGCTTTATGGATTTATATACTAAGCATAAGTGTAACTAACAGGAATGAAATTCCACAAAACTCATTAATTACAGTGGATTGTATTTCCACCCAAGACAATGATATTGACTATCTCTGTTTATTCAATTTTTTTAAATGTAACCTTTCCTCTCCCTATCAAAGGTGGAATCTATTTTCTTCACTCTTGAACTTGAGCTGTCTGGGTTAATCAACCTTCCAGTTTCCCAGGACTGCCCTGGTTTTAGTATTGAAATTTCTGTATCCCAAGAAACACCTCGGCCCCAGGCAAAGACGGTTGTTTGTTGAAGACAGCTATTTCTATGAATCCTTTTGATCAATAGAATGCTGCATCAGTAAGCATCTGTGTAACTTTTGAGGCTGAGCTTTAAGAGATCTGTAACTTTCTGCCTTCACTGCTTGGAATGCTTTCTTATACATAGTTGCCATGCTGTGAGAATATCAAAGAAGCTACATCAGGAGGAGAATAGAGACTTCAGGCCAATAGTCTCAGCTGATCTCCCAACCAGCAGCTAGTTTAAACACACAGCCTTTTAAATGAGTCCATTTAGGAAATTTCAGCCATTACTGTGCCCCAGATGACACCACATTAAGTAGAAAGAACAGCTTGGTCCACCCACAGAATCATGAGAGATAATTAATGGCGGCTGTTGTTTTAGTCTTCCACGTTTCTGGATGGTTTATTATGCAGCAGTGGATAATTGAAACAATGAGTGACAAAAGGTCAGCAAGTACTCAGAAACAAATGTCTAAACATTAAATACTGTGTGTGGTAGAAAAAAAAATACTAGATTTGCAATCACTATATTGATTTTAAGCTCTAGATATGAATTTGCTAGCTGAGGGATTTTGAACAAACCACTTACTCTAATTTTGTCTTCAAAAAACTGGAGGTTACAATGCCTTGCAAAATATTGGGAATTGTCAAATAAGATGATGCATATAAAAACAACAGCAAAGTACCACACAGAATACAAGATGATTTTATTATGTCAATCATAAATGAACAAATCAGTTATCTTGTTAGTAAATTTCATTATAACAATACACTTGTTTAGAATATGAATCTTATGAAAGAGGGGCAGTTTAGACAGAGGTGAAAGTTTCAATTGGTGTTCTTATTAGCTTATTAGTAAAATCTTTGACTTCTATCCAGTAGTGAAGAAAAGCAACAATCCTATTTCTAGCTTAGCCAAGTCCAGTAAGGTACTTTGTACAGTATCAAGAAATACACTTTAACGTTTAGTGATAACCGATAAAATTATTTTAGATACCATGAGATTTCTCTATGTTATATTTCACCATGGATCTTTCGTTTTGCTATTTTAAAGTTTCAAAGTTTACTTTGGTCTTACTGTTAAATTCTCATTAGTTTTCTGTTTTTTATTCATTTTCTCTACGATATGGATAATGTAAAGATGATAACTCAGATAAAATAACACACAGTTTCTAGTTCCTATGATGAAACAGGAAAAGTGATTCCCTTGGAAGAAGAATCTTTTTGGAGAATAATTGAAAAGGGAGTGGTGTGTATTAAAGAGATTTAATGAACAGGAGATCTGAAATCATTTGGGGTTTTTTGGTCATGAAAAAAAAATTATTGTTCTTTTGAGTTAATATACAGAAATATTGAATCACAAAAAGTTTAATTGAAAATTCAATAAGCCTTTGAAAAAGCTTAATCTTCTAACTTCCAGGTCTTTCTACAGAAATGATGCTAAAAACAGATCACAAGAAAACCATAATGTTTTGTGTGTCAGAGTGCATTTTAAGAGCATGGAAGAAATAAGGCTGAGTTTTAGCAGAGGAATAGAATTTTTTATATTTTTCATAGTTAATATAATGCTGGACGTTTTAAAACTTGTTATTGAGGATCCATTAAATTTTACTGCTGAAATTGAGAAGGCAAAATTATACACATGGGGTTTTAAACAGGTTTTGTGCATAACAGCTTTGACACTGATTTTTGTCCCTGCCCTGATGAGTCGCCTTGAGAAGAACCTGTTGTCTGGAGTCTAATGTCGCAGCAATTAAATTCCCACGGGAAGCAGCAGCTTTAGGAGATGTGATTAGATTGGAGACACTGATGCTTGTTTTGATTTTGAAAATGTATCATCGATCAAGGCCACTGATTTCAGCACTGCTCTAGCTGAAGGGAGGTGGGAGCTTAGCTTCTGGCTTTATATTTAACTTCAGGAAAAATGAACTCTTCCCCTGCCTGTCAAACCTTTAGCAGATAATCCCCAAAATGTCAAATAACCTTTATTTCCCAGAGGTCACGCTAATCTTTTTCTTCTCTTTGTGACCTCAGAACAGACCTATTTATTTTACATCTGACAATCAAACCAGGAAAAAACAGGGTAACTTTTAGCTTTTTTCCAGGGTGTGTTGGGATGCTTTTTTTAGTTGTTGTTACTAAGCCTTTCTGTATCCCCTCTAGCAATGGTCTGTGTTTTGTGTGTATCTTCATATGTGTATATGTGTGTGTGTGATATTATCCATAGTTCAAGGCATATCAAATTGTAAGTACGACATTAAAGTCAATTGATTTTTGTTAACAAAGGAAAACATCATTGATTTTAGACTTCCAAATGAGACTACGTAATTGGCACATTTGTAGTTAATAGACAAGACTTTCTCTGCCACCATTTGGAGCAGATTCCCATTGCCCATAACTACCAGCACCCTAAATCTGCTAAGATATTCTTCAATGACTGTACATCGAAAATGAAGTTGAATGAGTCCACTCATAAAATTGAATGCATGATGTTTTTATTAACACAGAACTGTCCCCTAATATAGATGCCTCTATAAATTAATCATCATATATTGAAATTTAATTGGCAGAATAACATATATAATGAATATGCATATAATGTAATTGTGGAACCAAGTGAATATCTGACCAATTATATAAATAAAGTTATATAAGTTATATTTCTATACTACTGAAATTCCCCTAGCTTTCCCCTAAAATAGCCTCAATATTATTCATTTACTTTCAAATTATCTTTCCTAAGATTGATATGTATAAAATGAGCATAACGATGATCAAGCGTGCATATTCCTGATCCATACATATATGGATTCAGTAGCTGACTCTGCCTTCGAGTTTTGTTACATTGGTAAATATGCATAATCTTATTATTACTCAGTTGCCTTAACTGCAAATGGGGATTGATAATACTTAACTCACAGAGTTGTTTTAAGAATATAATTAGATGATGCACATGAATCACTTTACTTGAGTGAATGGTTCATAATAGGAGGGCAATAAATATTTCTGACTGCTAGGAAAGCTGTACAAGTATAATTTATAAGAAGTAATACTTTAAGTATTACCTCACTGTAAGAACTAATCCTTGTTCATTCGTTAATTTATGTTTTCTTGGTGGCCAACTATGAGTTGGCAATATTCAGTGGTTCTCAACCTTCTTAATGCCGCGACCCTTTAATACAGTTCCTCATGTGGTGACCCCCAATCATAAAATTATTTTCGTTGCTACCTCATAACTGTAATGTTGCTACTGTTATGAATCGTAATGTAAATATCTGGTATGCAGGATGTATTTAGGCGACCCCTGTGAAAGGGTCGTTCGACCCCCAAAG
>NW_006284843.1:4778519-4807646 GCF_000327345.1 Myotis davidii
ATAAAAAAATCTTTTTTTCCCCAATTTCTCAGACCTTCTTAAAGTGCCTTGATATTGCTGTATTGAAACCTGGCTGCAATTAGAGACAACTACCTCCAGAGTGGAGAGGGTTTCCTATGGGTCTTCTCTATTACAGAAGTAGAATCCTTTTCAGCCACAAATGACTTCAGGGAGCGAATTTTAATAGTAAAAGAGATCTGAATGTTCCATTCATTCTAGTTGGTAACAGGTCAGATTTAGAAGATAAAAGACAGGTTTCTGTAGAAGAGGCAAAAAGCAGAGCCAATTGTGGAATGTTAACTCTGTGAAAACATCTGCTAAAATGTGAGATCAACCAAAGAACTAACATGCATATATGCATAACCCATGGACACAGATAATAGTGGGGTTAAAACCTGGGAGGAAAGGGGGGTGGGGCAGAAGGGAACCAATGGGGAAAAAGAGGGGACATTAAAATACTTTCAACAATAAAGATAAATTAAAAAAATAAAGATAAATGTGAGCTAATGTCCACAAAATATTTTTCTACTTAATGAGGGAAATTTGAGTCAGAAAGATGGGAAACATCTTTAGGAGGTAGAGGAGTGAAATAACATTTATGGTGGCACTGATTGTATACATGTAAGATGTTCCTGGCCCGGCTGGCTGGGCTCACAGGGTTTTCTCAATACTGCAAATAGAGCCATGGCCAGGAATTGCCTACACCAGCTGTTTAGTTTAGCTTGTGCTTGGGTTTCCAGCTTCCTGGGGCTCTTGCCCACCTTCTTCTCGGTGCCTTTGGCCTCCAAATCCCACTGACACTCCTTGAGCTTCTTCTGCGTCAGAAAGGCTTTCCGTGCTGGTGGGTATCCAGGCTTCCCCTATTGGTTTCATCCCACAGTTCTGATTTGAGCTCAGTATTCCAGGGAACTTTGCTTTCAGGCATGTTACCCATGCACACAAACATAGATAAGCACAAATTTGTAAACAATGAAAGTCCCAACTAGAGAGGAAAGAGACTAAGGATTTTATGTCATGAAAAAAAAAATCAGGATGAAGTGAGTTGATAATGGAAATCATTAAGATTGCACTGCTAATGAAAATGAAGCTCATTCATCAGAAACACATAGAGAAGTCATTTCAACATGTGGTCAGGAAGCTCTCATGGGTATGGTCAGAAAATTTTGATCAATGCTAATTTTGTTTCAACCTACCTGTATACATTAGTTTCCAAGGATGTGTGCCATGTAGAACAATGAACAGAACAGTTTGAAATAAGAGACATGGCTAATGATCTCAGGATTAATGACCTCAGGATTCTGTGAGAACTTTACCTCCTGGTTTTAATAGGTAAAACAGTCAAGAATACATATATAAAATCAAGTATGCAATCCTGAAATAATGACTAAGTGAACTGTGTGATATTGTTGAATGCTTTATCTGTTATTCAAAAGGTATTCAACACTATTACAGATATCATCTGTGGTTGTGTTGGATTATGCCAATCTGACTAACTTTTTCCAGACTATCATCCAGTACACAACATTGAAAAAGATGTAACATTACGTACACACACACACACACACACACACACACACACACACATATCCATATATAGTAGAGGCCCAGTGCACTAGATCTGTGCATTGAGGAGGGGTCCCTTAGCCCAGCCTGCACCATCTTGCAATCCAGGACCCCTTGGGGGAATCTGACTGCTGACTTAGGCCCGATCCCCAGCTGGCAGTCAGACATCCCTCTCACAGTCCAGGGCTCTCATAGTCTGGGACCCCTGTTTCTGGCTGAGCAGCACTCCCCTTGTGGGAGTGCACTGATCACCAGGGGGCAGCTCCTGCGTTAAGCATCTGTCCCCCGGTGGTCAGTGCACATCATAACGACTGGTCGTTCCACCGTTCGGTCGATTTGCGTATTATTTTTTTATTACATAGGATATATATGTGTGTGTGTGTGTGTGTGTGTGTGTGTGTGTGTGTGTGTGTATTCTCACTGTATACATATATAAATACTCAAATGTTTGCATGTATATATAGTCATATATACATATACAAATATAAATATATTAACAGTTTTTCAAATAGCTGGCATTTTCAAATTAGGGTATTTTGTTAACACAAAAAATTTTTAAGAAATGTTTAATTTTCTAATAGAATGAAGAGGAAAGAAAGGTATATTCAAACTACTGGATTATTCCTCATAAATTTGGAACAATGATGTTATTTAGATACGGTAGAAGATATACCTTCCTGAAGTTTAGGAGAAGCGTATGTTAAGGTAGTGAAGTCTTTAATAATACATAAATCTTTTAAATAGTATGCATCTATAGACATAGGATGATTTCATTATGTTGACCAGTAACATCTGCAAAAGCAAAATTAATTTTTCTTTCTGGGCATATAGAGACAATTGATTCAAATATATTATTTGAAATTTTAGAAATGATGGCTAATGGAAATCCTGCCTTTTATTTTATTGTGGCTTTTTTGGTATTGTTTTCTTTTGTTTTATTGACATTTATATGGTATTAAATTTCATTAAAATACTATAAAACTTTTAAAAAATATAGGTCATGTTTTGCATAAAGAGAAGAAAGAAAAGAAGAAGGAAGGAGAAAGGAGAGAGGGAGAAAGGAGAGAGTCAAATTGAAACAAAAAGAAAAAGGAAGAGATAAATATGATTATATTTTCCAATAAATAACATTTAATTGCAGTGCACATGTTTTTATGTAAGTACTGTATCACAGAAAAAAATACTGTAAGCTTAAGTACAATCTCAAGACTGTCAGGAGACCTGATTAATTTTGCTCTCATTCCCATTTTCTCAACAATCTTTGTCTTCAGAGTGGATAAATGCAGTGTCACTTTGGGTTCGCTTGGCAATCTTAAAATTGTCACAAGAATGGATTGGGTGCCGTTTTCTCTTCTTGTTACAATCTTTGTCATGAGCTCTCACAGACCTTTTAATGCTTGATGTGCTCTCATTCTCATTACATATTCTCATTCCCATAACAAAGATTATAATGAAAGAAGAAAATGTCATAAAATTAATCCATTCTCATAACAGTCTGTAACGAGGGCAGAAAATTGAACAAAATTAATCCGTTCTCATAACAATCTGAAGATTGTAATGAGAAGAGAAAATGGCATGAAATTTATCCTTCTTGTGACAATCTTTAAATTGTAACAGGGCAGGAATTGGATACAAGATTAACAAGCCCTTGGGACAAAGGCTCTAACTAGAACTAAAAATCATAAAAAATTAATTTGTGTGTGTGTGTGTGTGTGTGTGTGTGTGTCTGTGTGTTTGACAAAGGCCTGAAAGCCTGAAATTATAATGTGTGGCTCCATTGGGATGTCATAATAAAATCAGTAACTAATAACTTGCCTTAAAATACTAGCACCTGACACCTTTTGTAAGATGGTGAATTAAAAACAAATATGGATGTTCACTCTTCAAATAGACCCTGAGGACAAAACTGTGTTAGTAAGTAGGGTAGTAAAGAAAGTGGAATTTGTTGTTGAATTCATGAATAACCCATTTGTTTCCCAGTAACTTTAATTTAAAAATCCTCTTTTAAAATGAAGAACACAATATATTTATCCTAATGTGGAGCAGTAGTTGTGACCACAAATATTAATAAATCTGTATCCACAATTGACCCATGTCTTTTTGTTTTTGTAAACTACACTGTACCACATTGTTACTTATTTCCACCAGCAAATATTAGTGGTCAAATTTCTAGCTATTTTTGTTTACATTAACTTGTTTTTTATAGTTTATCTAATGTACAATTTCTTTACGTTTAGTCACCAGGTGAATTGAATTTATGATTGTGTTTTAAAATTTTTCATTTTTAAATATCCTTAGTTTCCAGAAAGAAACCAAGGTCAGATAATACTTGGCATAGGATTGCAAATCTATTCAAGCAGAACATGAACAGCTTTTTATTTGCCTCTATAATTGAAATATAAGCAACATAATGAATTAATGTGCTAATTATTCTTACTTATGAGGGCACACATATTTGTGCATAGAATGGATTTTTAAAATATTATTTTAATACTTATGTTAAACATCCACTATACATTGATTTATGAATATTTATATATTTTAATAATTATAAACTTTTCCCCATAAGTACAGGGCTTATTACAAACAAGGGATAATTTAAATTGCCTAAACAACTGTCATTCATTTGAAATATATAGATAGATATAGATATAGATATAGATATATAATAAATGGCAGTAATATTAAATACTTTTTAAAGTTTTATTTGTATACAATAAGATGAAAAGCCCCACTACATTGTTGTTTTTTCTCTCTCTTAAGACTGAACCTTCAATGACATTTCAGAAAATTGTGAGTATATCAGTGAAATTGCAATAAATTATTGGGATAAAAAACAATTTCTGGCAATTTTCTGATACTTTAAAAGGAAATATCTTTTTGAAAAACTTAACTCTTATATATAATTATATCAGTGATTGAAAATGCATTATTGAACACAAGTCATCTTAAACATAAAATATAGTACTTTGATAAATTGGAGGTACAGTTATATTTTGATTTGGAGTGGTGAACACAATACAATATACAGATGATGTATTATAGAACTGTACACCTGAAACCTATATAATTTTACTTACCAATGCCATCCTGAATAAATGGATACAAAAATTTAAAAAATAGTTTTATTTTTAGTTGCAGCTGTTAGGTTGTTCATATCTGGAGATTAGGCATGAATGATTTGCTAAGCTGTATTTTCTGTTTCCTTTGACAATAAGAATATAAAACTGTAACTACAATTAAGAATGCTTTTTTGATGAGAGTAAAATTAGAGTCCAGCTCAAAATAAGTAAATCTTGTCATGGCCATGGCTCTGTATTTAGAGAAACATGTAAGGCCTGGCGGGCTTAAATTGCCACCCATTTTTCTACAGCGCGAGGGAAGATAAATACAGTGATTCATAGCACTTGTGAAACCTTCAGAAAGTAAACCTTTTGCTTCATGGAAAAATGAGAAATTTGGGAGGTTGCACTTTTCATCATCAACAAAAGCTATTTTTGCAGACCAAAGAAGAAATGAAAAAGTTTTCATTTATTTAGCTGTTCCTAGAAAGGTTGTAAGAGGTCCTATCATGAAAGTCGAAAAGGAAGAGCTGCTCATAGAAAGCTTTTAAAGAACAAACATCATAAGCACAGGTTTATATGGTAGGTGGAACGTTGTAGGAAGGTGCAGGGGGCAAAAGCACCAGGATACGATCCCAGAAAGAGGAGCCTCTTCTCTGTACTTTTTCCATTGTTCCCACCTTTTATGTACTTAGCTGTAGGTATGTTTGAATTTAATGTACTCTTCTGCGTGGAAATCCAAGTTTTCAAAAAATATATACATGAGTGGAAGTTCTTTTAAAAATCAGTTTTACTAACTAGTATGTCATGGGACAGATTTACAAAGTATACTGGTATAATTTCACTGCGACACGTGCTATTATCAAAATGTGTTCACTCGAGGTGGGCTCCTTCAAATTGTAATGGTATAATGCTCTGAAGTCTTTTTATCTGAATTTATTGATGGACACTATCAAATAACAATACAGCCTATTAAGAAGTACAAATAGCCATTTCTGATAGAGGCAAAATGGGTTTTTATTATATAGCATAATCATTAAAAAGCTTTCATATGAAATATATGGAGAATGTTTTCTTTTTTTAAAACTGTCATTTAAAAATCGCTTTGTAGTGGGAGAAATGCAATGACACTTGTGGAAATTAGAGTGCCGGGTGAAAGGGAGCCTTGGGGGAAGACAAAGGGAGTGGAAAGTGTGGCACTGTGCAAGTGAATGCAGACAGCAGGAAGCCTCCGGTGGCAATGGTGGTAAAGAAGGAGTTGTGGACATAGTTAAATTGTTTATTCTGTTTATATGATAGAGTATTTCCTCTGTGTCATCTCCAAATTAAGTTTTTAATATATTGCTCACTAATTCACTTGCGCAAGTGGAATTTTGTTTCTGGAGCTTGAAGAACAAGATAAAATGGTATTGATGATATTGAGTTACACACACATGTAATGGAGAAAGAATAATATTCAGAGGAAAAATAAATTAGCATTCAGTATTCAGCTAATGAATAGAAATTTTACTAAAATAGAGATAAGACTTAGAATGTTCTGTGTCTCTTTAGTAAGGGTGTCTGCAAAGTGTGTCTCTCTAGGAGTACCGATATTATGCAAGATAATGAATAGAATGAGAACTTTCCATCCGATTTCTATCTAAAGAACCTCTTACCATTGATGTTGCTTCAGCTTCTTTTACATTTCTTAGGCATAAGGAAATACTGCTTCATCCTAAGAAAACTTGCCAAGTAGGCCCTTCCCTTCCTGTCTTTGCGATGGAAGGGGTCATTGTCTTTAGTCCTAGATGGTCCCTGTAGATCACTGGGGTTAACTCTACTCCTAGGGCTGTGTTCCCTGAGAAACACTGTCTCCCTTCTATAGTCCAGAACCATGGATCAGTTTGTCCATCTGCTTCCCATTTCACTTTCGATCATGATTTCCTGTCTTTTCATAGCCTTTACATATACCAGGGATGTTTCTCAGGGACCTAATCTACTAAGGCTTGGATTTTAAGTCAGAAAACTGTTTTCTGATGCCTGTGTTATTTTGACATTTCTCTGTTTTCCACACCATTTTGCCTACCATTGTAGATTTCTTGATGACAGTGGTAGAGGTTCCTATTGAGCTCTTTTACTTTTTTCTCTTCTGTCCCAGAATTTTATTTTTAAGTTTTCTTTTTATCAACCACCATTCTTGAATGTAGGTTTTATGCTCCTCTATGAATTTTCAAACTGAGATATGTAAACATTATTATTTAGACATTAAATCTCTATGCTAGAATTAAATACTGAGTGTGAATATGAATCAAAACCCATTGAAAATATATCATTGTACACTCCAAATAAAACCCAGTATAATGTGTTCAGCCAGTAAAATTATCACTGTGTATTCTTTTCACAATACTAACATCATAAACTGATTCGGCTGTGTATCTTAAGTAGTGTAGGCAGTTTCCCGGGGATTTCACTGATGATCTATAGCATTGCACTAATACTTCATTTTCATAAGAATGAGATGGGTGACACATTGAGTCCAGCAGCATGGATGGAGAAAAAGTACTTTGTTTAGGCAGAGCAGAAATATACCACTTTATATGTAGGCATTTACTTAGCTTTTATTTCAGAAAAAGACCACTTTATATGTAGGCATTTATTTAGCCTTTATTTCAGACATTTTAACAATTGTACCCTGTCACTTTGACAGCTGTTTTTTTTTTTTTTTTTTTACAAGCAAAGCCCATCTTGAAAACTAGTCCTGAGTCCTAATAGCTTTGAGACTTCATAGACTGCTTTCTCAGAGATAACAAAATAAGCATGGGGACTAAAACTGAAGTTAGGGCGGAGAATGTCTCAGAAGGTTGGAAATGAGTCACACACAAAAACAAGTTCAATAAGGATCATTTTTTTATTTTTTTATTTTTGGTCTTCATATGTTTTTAAGTTCTGCTACAAAGCTGAAGATCTAAAAAAGAGTTTCTGGGTTTTTTGGTCTTCTTTTTCACTTACTTGTAGAGTATAAATTGATTTTGTAGGAGGACAGTTTTAAAATAATTGGACTGAATAACATTTTTAAGTATATTTCTTCTAATAGTCAATAAAATAGTTTCCTTTGTAGAACTATGTAGAACATTATGAAAAAAACACCTTATTCCAGAACAATTTACAATAACTAAGATCTGAAATCAGCCTAAGTGCCCATCAGCAGATGAATGGATTAAAAAACTTTGGCACATCTACACAATGGAATACTACGCTGCTGTAAAAAGGAACTCCTACCATTTGCAACAGCGTGGATGGATCTGGAGAGCATTATGCTAAGTGAAATAAGTCAGTCAGAGAAAGATAAATATCACATGCTCTCACTCATTTGTGGAATATAATGAACAACATAAACTGATGAACAAAAACAGATGTAGAGACAGAGAAGCATCGATCAGATGCTCAAAACTCAGAGAGAATGTAGGGGAGGGTGGGAGTGAGGGGGAGAAATCAACCAAAGGACTTGTATGCATGCATCTAAGCATAAGCGATGGATGTGGACAACAGGGGGTGAGGGTGAGGGCAGTATTGGGGGGATGAGGGGACATGGGGGGGATAAGGACACATTTGTAATATCTTAATCAATAAAAGAAAAAGAAAAAAGAAAAAAACTTTATTCCAGAACTCTTTTAAAATCTGTAATGTGCAAATTAATAGAATAATTATTTATTAATAAAACAAATATGTAGATGCATATAAGGGAAATGTTCAAACAATAATAAGGTTTATTTGCTTTTTTAAATACCTTTAGTATAGTAAAAGGAATTATTTTTTCCATTCAGTCAGATTTCTCTGTAGTCAGTAATTTTCTTTTTCTTTTTCTAGGCACAACAGAGGTCCAGTTTATTTCACCGTCAGCTCCATCAAGAAAATACGGAGAATAAAGAGGGAAACTGTGAGTTTAATGTTTAATATTTAAACTTTTAATAACCTACATCAAAAGAGTAACATTGCTGTGCTATTTTGTCAAGACATCTATGATCTGTTGTAATTGCTGGGCTTAGGCATTTCAGTATTAGACATAAAATAATTAAAATAGGTGAGCATAAATTACTGGATGGGGTTGTTTCTTTTTTATCTTGATTTGTATAATTTAGTAATTGTGCACAGGGGAGGCTATGAAAACAAGACTGATGTTGGCAATTTATTCAGCTGATCTCATTTATTTTTGATGCATACCAAAAAGGTTTCCAAAACTTGGTATTTTCAAGGTTAGCTTTGTTATTGTTTCTTCCTGGGTAGTTCAGGTTCCTTTTCCTTCTAAAACTGTCATTGCAGAGCCGAGGAACCATTGCTGCATTACCACTTCATTTCCACACAAGGCCCTCTTACCCCAACACAAAAGTGAAAAGCAGTGATGGAGACTAGATCTAGAATGTGGTTAACACGTGAAGGCAATATTCCTGTATTGTTTTGGAACAAACTTAGGCATTTTATTAAAACATTCTATAAGTTATGTTTTAAAAATATTCATAGATTATAAGTATTATTAAAACGATGCTAACATTCTTTGATATTAAGGTATGAAGTGTGAAACTAATAATGAATTACATAAATTATTACACTTACTGGTAGTATTTATGGAAAAGGATCTTGTAGGTATGCACTTCAAAATCCCTTATATAATATATTTTTACTTTCTACTTTAATATTTCTTCATTTTGAAGACTGTCCATTATTTAAGAAAATAGAGCTTCACTAATAAACTGTTTCAGTGTTTAACTTGAGTACTTATAAACTGAGGTTCAATGAAAGAATTAGAGAAAACATTTTAGTTGTGATTGCCTAAATTGTTGCTTAGCTTAATCATGTGAACTAGTAATTCATACCAATAATAAGCAAAGGAACATCATAATGATAAACTGCAAAATAACTCATTCATTATCTTACTTCCATTATAAAATGGTGAAAACATATATTTAAAAATGTAAATTTTATTTTAGCTTTTCCTTATAAAGCCTTTTCAGTAACTGTTCCTATTTAACCTTCGTGTTGTAGTTCGCACCAACAGGTTTTCTCATTAAAAATAAGTTCATTGGAAAATTATTAAACATTATATTATACATATATAGTGCAAAAATTGTGGTCAGAGATTACATCAAAATGTCTTTCACTCATGTACATACACACATACATATGGTATCATATTATATCTATTTTTCTTAATTTTTTCATTTAGTATGCCATTTTGACAAAAATAAGGCTGGGATATGATAAAAATATATGGAAAACTTTGTTGAGTACTTTTAAAATCAGTTACTGTTCCAGTTACTGCTGCTGCTTAAACACTGACTCCAAAACTTAAGGGCTTAACAAGGATTGTTTTATTATCTCTCACAGTTCCTGTGAGTCAGGAATTTGGGAATGTACAGTCTGGCTTCACATCTCTCTTTAAATTGCAGTCAGATGGTGGATAGAGCTGGAAGAGCAGGTGACTGGAACGGGTGGGGGCTGTACTGGACATCCCTTTTTTATGCAGTTTCAGGGTTTATTCAAGCGATCTCTCCAGGTGGACTAGAGTAGCGCCCTCCCAGCATGGTGGCCGAGAGGCAGACTGCTCCCCTGAGCTCTAGTGTCAGTGCTCATGTGAGCAAGGCACAAACTGAATCGCCTTTTATGATTTAGCTTTGAAAGTCACATAACTTCCTTTCCATACTATCCTTTTTGGTAAAAAAAAAAGTCATATGTATAATTTATGCTATATAACGGTAGGATAATCATTCCAGTTTGCCGGAAGACCGTCCCAGTGTTAGCATTAAAATGCCCCATTCTGGGAAACCCCAAGATAGTTAGCTACCCTACCCTTAGTTAGCAGAAACATTTAATTTTAATACTTTAGTAAAGTTCATCGACCCTTTATTTTGTGGTAATTGATTTTAGGGTTCCGTATAGTAAATCTTTACCTTTAGTAAACCGTGAAGTCTCCAATGTTATATTCTAGAAGACTGATTTTTTTCTTTTTTTTTTTGTTTTTCACAATTTGCTTTTCATTTATCTTTAATTTTAATTTTTTGTTATGGTATAAAGGAGCAATTGAGGTTTATTTTCTTCTATATAATTTATTTAAATTATTAAAAATAATTCCCCCAACAAATTGGAGTGGACTACTTGCGTGCAATTAAATTTTACATATATATAATTTTTTTCTTACATGATTTCCAACCAGTGGAAATGTCTTGAACTATGATAGTGAAATTGCTTCACTTTTATACTCTCTTTTTTGATATTGCTTTTGGTTATTCTAAATCCTTTACATTTCTATGTAGATTTGGTAATCTGCTTGTCAATTTAAAAAGGTTTCTAGGATTGTGTTGAACTATATATCAACTTGAAAAGAATATACATCATAGATACCCAATCTTTCAGTCCACTAATGTGGTTTGATGTGCATTGATTTTGATATTGAGTTTCTCTCAGTAATTTTCTGTGTATTCCAATTTTATTTACTTTTGATATTGATATTTGTGTGGATAAGTATAACTGATATTTCATTTCCTTGATTCATATATATGCATATGTAATCATATGTATAAATTATTGTATGGATGCATGTCATATCTACATTACTTTTTGTATGTTGACCTATGTGTGGCAAAATTCACATCATTTAAAAGTAAAACCAGTTTAGTTTAATATTTTTCCAGTCACAATTATTGTTAACTTTTTCTTACCTGACCTCAATAGCTCAAACGTTTAGTAAAATTCAATAGTAGTGCTAACAGTAGATCCAATTTTTCACCTTGTGAGAAAGCATTAACGTTTCATCTTTCAGTATAATCTTAGATACAGATATTTTGGTAGATAGATTCTCTTATTTAAAAAGTTCTCTTCTATTTCCAGTTTCATGAGTACATAATTATAACCATGGAATGGTGTTGGATTTTAACAAATGATTTCCTCTGGCTCTTTTAGTTTTTATCCATTATCCCATTAATATGGAGAATTATAAGGAATATGTTTCCATAAGTAAATCCCACTTTATAATCAGGTATTAACTACTTGATATATCACTGAATTAAATCTGTTAATATTTTTTAAGAATTTTTGTGTCTAATTTTTCTTTCTTTTAACATCCTTGTCAGGTGTTTGTGTCAGCATTATGCTACTTACTTATGTAAGTAATGAGGTAGCAAGCATTGTTTGCTTTTCTATTCTAGGGAAGATTTTGGAGGAACATTTTTCCCTTAAATATTTTTGAAGTATGCATGAGTTCAACCATGTGACTTGGGCCTTTTTTTTAAAACAAGTATTTTACATATAAGTTAGTGAATTAGATTGTTCAAAACTTTCTCACCAATATTTTTCATCTGCGTCATTTTAAAAAATGAGAGATACGTGTTGTTAAAATCCCAGGCCAGGCCTGTGCTGACTGCTTGCTCAGGTGGGCAGCAGAGGCACCGGAACCTCAAGGCACTCCTTGCCTAACTGCTGCAAATGGATGCCAGAAGGTGGCATGCTGTAAGTCCATAACTAGCCTTTTTGTTTGTTTGTTTGCTAGATGTAAATATTATAGAATACCGGGATCTGTTATCTTTTACAAAAAAATATTAAATTGTCTTCTGTCGTGCACTTTAAATTCCTAGTAGAGTACCTTTATCCTGTAAAGGCTTTATTTCTTATTTTCAGGGCCAGTTTATTTCAGGTTCTCCTTCATTCTGGAGTTGAAATATCACTCCTTGGGTGTGCTTCTTATTAGTAGTTTATGGTGTTTCCGGAGTTTTACCTGAAGGTCCAGCGTGTGCTCCAAGGTCACTTGGTTCTGGCTGGGCTTGAATGCCAAACTCCATCTCTCAGCTCCCTATTGCCTTTGAAATCTGTACACACTCCCCTGGCTTTCGAGCGGCTCTAGTGTGCTAGGCATGCGCAGATACCGGGGACTGTTTCTCTGAGCCCTTCTCACCAGGACTGGAGCCCTCAAATGCCACTTGCTTATGGCATAGCTACCTCCTCTGCCCATTGCGATCTCCCTTCTTGGCCTCTCTGTCCCCACACTAAGATGTAGATGCTCCTTTCAATGAGAAAGCTGTTGTTAATGCTCGCTTCATATTCTAGGTTTATCTTCTCTCATAGATTGTGGTACTAAATTGATATTGATTATTGCCCGATGCCTAAAATGTATATGTATGGTCAGTTTTTTAAATAGTTTTTTCCCTTCTTTTTTTCTTTTTGACTTTATAGTGATACAGTTTCTATATTATGCCTGGAACAGTAAGATGTGTTAGTGAAAGTAAGAAGGATTTTCTTCTTAATTTATATGGAAATGGTAAAGTTAGTAGTTTTCCCCAGATGTAGATCACAATCAGACCCGAGGAGTTCCTTTCTCAGCGTGGAAGGTGACTGTTGGTTCAGCTGCGTCCTTCCCCATTAGGCAGCAATAGGTCCAGTTCTCACAGAGTCAGACTTTGTCCTAACAGCTTAAAGTTTAACTCTTCCTAGTTTTTATAAGAAGTGTTGCCCAAAATTCTTTTCCAGTTCTGCACCTGCATGTTCTCTTGTCATCAAAGTATTTCAGCCTCCAATGACCCAACTCAGTCTTCTCGTCACATTATATTAGAATAATCTAACGCTTTGATTTGTTGTTTTAGGTGGCCTTCCTATTTTAACTTTACATAATTATGATATGAACATCCTGCAAGTATGAATGCATCAACTGTGTATCTTAGAATAGATGATAGAATGAAATTAAACATTCCATCCTGCTGCTGTATTTTACAACATTGCACCACAGTCAGTTTATCTACCAAGACATAGGAATGTTAGAACCTATTGGTGTCATTCCTGATATAATAGGATCCAGTTAATCTGACATGGAGGTGTGCTTTCTCTTTGTTTTTAATTTTTGTACCAAGTAATTGCATGTCTACTGTGAAAACTCTATGGAGATTCAGGCACAAAATCTCCAATTCTTATGAACCTTAAATGAAAGCCTTCAGAATCTCTGAGAGTCCTACAAGTCATGGAAATTAGAATTTGAACACTAAATACTTAATAGAAAGTGTGCCAGTAAAAGATAAAATAAACAGAGAATGTCCCATTTTAATTCACAGTTTTGGAGTTTCATGAAATAGTTTTCTAAACTTATGCTTAGGCTTGCAAGCCAACGCAGCAGCTGCTACTTTTAGGCATGAGAGGATTTGTCTCCTGTTTCACTCAGTTATTTGTAATTATCTAACACAGTTTTAAAAGATAGGTTTATTTTTTATTTATATGCCTGAACTTTTGAACCATTATTAATAAGATTTTGCATTTGACTGGATTTCTGAGAGGGAAATATACAAAATATAATAATACTTATTCTAAAATTATGCATTTTTCCAAAGAATAATTGTAAATGTTAAATAGAGAAATTTCCATGTGCATGATACATTAATGACATCACTTGATTAGTCCTCAGAGTCCTCCTACAGGAGATATTTATATTATTTTAAGTCACTTTGACCAAAGAAATACAGATAATTGCTTCAAGTTTCATGTGAAACTTATTTATTATAAAATATAATACCCAATTTCCAGTATATACAAACTTATTCAATGATATTGGCATCCCTGGTGCTGGTCTGCTGCTCAAAAAATGTTGCGTTTGTTTTGTTTTTCTATAATGCAGTTGTTCTTAAACATGAACACACACACACACACACACACACACACACACACACGATATTAGATGCTTGTTCGAGCATACTAGTATGTCCCTTGGCTTTGATCTCAGAGATTCCAAAAACCAAGTCTAGAGTGGACTCAGAAATACACATTATAATAATGGAAATCTTATCCTAGTGGTCTAAGAATAACTTTTGATAAATACTACTTTAAGTGCTCTGTGGCATTGGGGTTGTTGCTTAATGATGGTGACTTTGTTTCCCATATTTTAGTAAATGGAATCATTGATCTACCTCGTGTTTTAGAGATTAATCTCATGATGCTGACTGGTTGCGGCTTACCTGCTGTAGTCAAAGGTTCAAATCTTAGTTCCATTCTCTAGGTTTTCACTATACTTGATAAGTCTTTCTCATACTTCTATCAGGTGTTAGTCTGAAATTTGTGGAAGTGGTTGGTTCGACTAGAATTCAGAGCTCTAAGCTTTTGCTACCTTGATTTTGGTCTTTCCTGGGTGTATGTAATTAAGGCCTGGGTGTTAATATGCACAGAAGTACTGGAATGCTATCTTGGGTTATCTCCCCTCTGTGACTGTATATGTTTCATAGTCACCCCTATCACCCCTACTTTTAGATCGTGTTTCTGTCAAAGTCTCATCTGAGGTAGCCTCTTTTCCCATGATAGTTTATGTCCAGGGCCACACTCAAGGCAAAGCCACAAGAAGGATAAAAAGTAGAACAGGAATTCATCCCCCTTGACCTTGCTACACTCCTCCAAGGTTTAAGCCTCCTCCACAGTCTTGTTTACTTTTAACAGTTGTTCATTAGTAATTTTGATTTTTGTCTTTGGATTTTATTCAATCTTACTTTTAATAGGCATGAGTTATGGACTATATTGTGTTTGTTTATACTGCCAAACTGCACCCAGAATCTGTCTTTTGAATAGAAATATCATAAAATTTTGTAAACTCTACCCTAGCTAGGTTTTCTATGAGGTAACTGGTTTGAGGAGGGGAAATGTATAGAGCATAAGAACTAAATAGAGCAGAGATACAGAGAAGTGGCCAGGTCAACAGAGATACTTACTTCTTAAATTTTTAAAAACTTAAATAAATAGATCCATTCTTTTCTGATGGCTACTCATTACTGCTCTTCAGTTTCATGAAGGTTTCTTATATCCTTTAAAAATATTAATTTCTTTGTACTTGTAGTCACAGTGGATTATTTTATATGTAACCTGGGTTACAAAAATAGATGTAAAGTATACAGACTTTAACAATCATTTATTTTAAATTATAGGATATTTATAGCCCTTTCCAAAGAGAAGAAACTCTGAGATGGATTCAGTACAAATGGAATACTCAAATACACTTACGTGGGCCATGGCTCTAAGGCTTGAAGCTTGATAAGAAAAGAGAAAACTCATTTTTATCGAGCTTAGAAAACTCATTTTTAGTGTACCAGTTATCATTTGTATCTCAATCATCTTCATGTGTTAATATTAAACTGAGTCAGTTTAATATGAATTTATCATCTCACATTCAGTTTTTACACCATGCAGGTAGCATAAATGTGGATGGTACATTCACACTGAATGCAAGATTGAACTTTTTCTCTCATGAGTGCTTTTCTCCCACCAGAATATTCAGAGAAACTATAACCATTTATTCTGTTCCTCTGGGTTTCCCATAAGATAAGTAACATTTCATTGTGCTTAACATGTGCAGACTTTAAAAAGAACTTTTGTTGTCTAATAGACACTGCTCTCAAACTTTAGAGCCAAATTTTAATTTGCAAACTTTGCTAGCCCCCTAAAAGTCAGCTTCCCCTGAACACTAGAGTTTTGCTTTCTTTGTGGTTGTTGTTTTATTTTCTTTTTTTGACATCTGGGGACATCTCATTTTCTAGTTGAACTTTATATTTTTCTTTTACTTATATCTAATTTATCCTGCTTCTTTCACGTAAATAGATACCGTGTCAACTTATCAAAATCAGTTGATTCATACTATACTTACTAGTACCTTGAATATTCTATGACAATTCACATGTCTGGTTCTAAAGTAAATATAACATAGAGTGAAAGCATGTTATGGGACAAATCTCCTGACTTAAAAATAAACATACCCCCCCCCCTCTTTCAAGGGGATCTTAGATAGTTCCCCAGGTTTGGCACTCTTGTTCTGGGAATAGTTCAGCTAGTCATCCATGGAAACTCAATGAGTTCATGAAATTAAATCTTAAAATTGTTTAGCTAAGTTCCCATGGTGCTATAAAAAGTGTTTATTTTCTCTATCCTTTTTCCCTTGAAATAAAGTGGAATTCAATTGTCTGAATGTCACTGTGCTAGAAAATTCAAGCGTTGGTTGAGTCTTGATAATTTGGATCAACTTTGAACACATCAGAATGGGGAAATTGACAAATAAATGAGACCCCTTACCTGATATTCTTACCCCTAGATAATGGGCTGGTGTCTGTTCTTACTTATTAACCCTACTTCTGCTTTCTGGGACACAGAGTAGATGGAAGTTCTTTAAATGTTTGCAGTAGGTTATTTCCCTTTCCCTTTCCCTTGACTTACAAGTTCACCAATGGGAACTTCTTATCAGAGACGCCAATCTCATTTCTGCTTAACATGCAGTCATTACAAAAGATTTTAGGTCACTAAAACCACTGAAAAGATACTATAAACATAAGCTTTAATGGTTGGTTCTTAAAGAAGAGTTCAGCTGCTATCGGTGATACTTGTCTCCTGGAAAAGTCTAATCTCCCTTTGTTAATAATGAATCTTCCCAGGTTATCTTCCCTGAGCACAGTGCACTTTCTGGAGAAAAGATGGAAGTTTGGGAAAGTCGAAGGCAAAAGTTATGCTCACTGGGGGAACCAAGCCCAAGGCCTGATATGGCGGAATAGGTCAAAAGTGACTAAAGAGCTAAGGACAAGGGCGTGGTCCCTTGGTGCACCAAATACTTCTGTATTACATTGGCCAATGCTTTATACTCATACAGTGATTTCATATATGGTGATTGATTTATGAACAAAGGGTAGGTCTTACTGTCTTTACTGGACCAGAAGGAAGCCTTGCTGTTTCTTTCCATTTTATTACCATTTGGCCTTTGAAATGGAAAGGGGGATCTGGAGGACTGAACCAGTTTCCTGACTCACAAACTTGTTTTATGCCTGTTATCAAGGATGGAACTGATCCCGGTATAATCAGCCAGGCATAGCAGGAGAGAGCAGGTAGTAGAGAGCCCCCATTTCAGAAACAAACAAACAACCTGAGAGAGAGATTTCTTTCCTGGAAGCCAGGGTTGGCTTTCTTCTGGCAGATAATGTTTTCCAAGGAGAGAAAGAATTTTCATAACTTCTTTGCAGCATAGATAGCCTGAGGCCACATCCAGGTATTCACTAAAGCATGGTGTTGGTAGTAAGTCCTTGGTGAATGCAAATTATTTTTGGAATACATGGAATTCTTAATAAACATTCTAGTCAGGCTGACGGGTACTTCACAGCGTTTGTGAATTTATAGGCAAATAAACTATTTCAATTCTATTCTCTGGGCAGACTTCAAGGGCCCAAAGCAAAAATCAATGTATTCTAAGATCAACACTGTTTGGGGACAAAAACAAAACAAACAACCAAACAAAAAGACTCTCAACTTTCTTCTTATGGTTTTTGCTTTCCTATTTTGCGCTGCCTACCTCCTCTCCATCCCAGCCTGCCCCCTAGCCCAAGAAACTTTTTATACAGGAAATCTTTAGATTCTGATATGTGTATCATACATCCTGGGTAAAGATTTAGGTTGCCTTTGGTTGTACTGTAAAGTAGGTTTACCATCATTTCATTGTTTTCTTAATTTAGAACAGCTGTTATTCTTATACCTTATTGATTCATTCTTCTTTTACTTATTTATAATTATTAAAATCAGTTATTATTTCTTTTTGCATAATACATAAGTTGATAAAAATTCAGTGTATACTGATAACCAATGTGTGAAGATGCAACTGCCATAACCAACTTTTTATGGTTTTTATAAAGTTATAACTACACAAATATGAGAATATGATGCACAGGGCTTATGTTTTTAAAATTTTACTTATGTATATCATTGATAATATTCCAAGACAAAGTACTTATAGGTTTAGAATTTTAAAGACAGCCTTGCATTTCTGGTTTTGATGTACATCCTATATAATAAAGATGTAATATGCAAATGGTCATTACACCCTGAAGCGTAATGACCAACTGAGTAACAACAACGGGATCACAGATCAGCAGGAGGGTGGGGCAGCGAGCTACAAGCGGGCTGTGGAGAGCTACAGGAGGGGGCAGGGCAGCGAGCTATGAGGAGGAGTGGGGATGGAGGGATCTACAGGAGGGCGGGGCAGTGGGCAGAGAGCTACTGGAGGGCTGCAGAGAGTCCTGGTGCACAGATTCATGCGCAGGGCTACTAGTAATAAAATAAAAAGGAGTTCTCTTTCTAGGATTTTATGTTAGTAAATAATGATATAATGATTAAATTTGTGCATATATCTTGGTACGCAGTAAAAGCATGTATGTATATATGATAAAGTTTTGAAGAGGAATGATTAGGTCAAAGGTCAAACACCTTTTAAATTTCCAGTTGCTCCATCAAAGCCAGAGACTTAGTCTCTCACCTGTAGTAGGCCAGTGCCTTTTTCTTCATGCCCTTATTGTGCATTTTTTTACTTCTTAGTACTTGTTATTCAGCTGAGAAACTTTCATTCTAATGTGGTTCTAATTTGAATTTTATTAATTATGTTGAGTACTTTGCAATGAATGTATATTTTGTGCATGAGCACCTATTCTGTGCTTTGTTCATTTATGTTTTTCTTTTAAAAATTCATGTCATGTTTCTGTGTTAAATAAGTAGCTCTGTGTCTAAAATATTTGCTACAAATATTTTATATTTTTACTTTTATTAGAGCATTTTCCCTTGTAGGGATTTTTGTACATAAAGATCTATTTTAATGAAGTCACATTTACCCTAGTAAGCAGGCAAAATTCTACTTCCTTACTCAAGTTTCTACCAATTAATTTAATGTATCTTATATTTTATTTTATTTTTTTTAGGAGTAAATTTTTTTTTTTATTATTAGTTAAGGTTAATGTATCTTATATTTTAAAGTTTCATATAAGATTTTGTTTGAAAACACTAAGCATCTTAGTAAAACATTTTTAAAAAACAGTTTTCTTTTATTTATTTAGTCACACCTTAACTTGACATTAAAATTTCTCTGCAATATGACCATAGACTATATATATTTAGGGTCTCTCATTAATAGAAATTTGTATCATAAATCTGAACCATATTTCCTCTTCCCTTTTCATGGTCATTATTTCTTGCTTTTATTCTATTTCTTTCCACCAGGATTGTATTAAGTATTCTTATTTTTATAAGATCTTACCAGATTCCCTTTTGAAAGGCATTACAAGAGGAAACAACCTGGAAATTTAACAAATATTGTTCTGAATAGTCTTATATGGCTGCGATATACTTATTAAGTGGATTGGAGTCAGAGAGTGTGGTTTGTGTCCTAATTCCATTACCTAAAGCAGATAGATGACTTTTGTTAAAATGGAGTCACATTTATGAGACAGTATTATTTTTAGTTTTCAGTTTCTTTATCTACAATGCAGAGGTTGTATTGCCAGGTACATGTGAGATTAAGTTAAATAATTTTAAAATAAATAATATTTATAAAACCACTTTTTCATTACACATTTCAACAAAGTCTTGTTATGCTCACTTGGATGTAAAATTGAATAGATAAGTATTCAAACCTTTAGGGTTTCTTCTTTTGCATAATTAAATTTATGTTTCTTTAATAATTTGTTAATTGAAATTGACTTGAAAATTATAAGCATATATTGTTTGCCATCATTAATAAAGTTTAATAGGTCATTCAAGGACAGAATCTATTATATTCCCTAAGAATCCCACTCTATCAAGTTATATTCAGAACTAAAGAGCTGGTGCACTAAAGTCTGTTAATTAGCTACATAAGGCTAGTAATTGTGATCTAAAAGTATTTAAATATTTTCCAGCTACTTAGGGTTTAAACCTACAATTAAACACACTTAATAATTTATTTTAACTATGATACAACTAATTAAGTAGCTAAATCATGGCTCTATTTCCACTTTTTATGAAGAATATAAAGCTAAAGTTCTAGCAAACATGTATAAAGAACAAGTATAATCCTAGAAGATTCATTTCTGCATTCAAAATTTAACATTTATCTTTCTTCCCCATCTACCAATTTTTTTTCCCCAGGAATCAGAATATTACCATTTATGCAAGAGAAAAATCTTAATAGTCTCCATGTCCTGTCCCATTAAACCCATTACCATAGTCAATTCTACTTCCTAAGTAAATCTACCTTTAATTCTCTGTATATGCTGCCTCTCTCTTATTTGAGTTTTCATCATCTCTTTCATCTGGATAATTATAATAATTTCCTAAATGATATAATTGCCTCCAACTTTTTACCTTTTACCATTCTTCAGTGCCACTAAATACACACACTGAATCACATCTCACTCCTTTCTTATATACTCACATTTGCTTCCCATATTCATATAATATCCAGACTCCTCCGTAAGATCTATAAAGCTACTCAGGAACTTGCCACAGCATATTTTCCCAGTTTCAGCATTATAAACAGCAAATCTTTTTTAACAATCAGATTATTTGTTATATATTGCTTTGGCTGACCCATTTAGTTGGAATTTCCTTTCCCCACTTCTTAGCCTGACCAAATCATACTCCTCTTTGCAGTATACATAAATGACACTTCCTATGTGAATGTTTTCCTAGCCAACTTCATGGATACAGTTACTTTCTCCTTTCTTTGTGGATCATCCACATATCAACATTATTGGTGTTTCTGTATTTGTTTTATAGCTGCTTATTATTTATTTTTACATCAAATTTGGGTCTTTCTAAGATCAGACATCGTACATTTTCCATAGCTGTGCCCTTTAGTCTGTGGCAGATATTTGGCCCTCTGAGAATATTTATTGTTGTTTGGAAAGAGTAATAATGAGAAAGAAGCTCAAATGATCTGTGAAGAAAGGGAAGGAGATAGGGCATGTGAAATGGTATCCTTCACATTGGAGTACTTTTTTTATTCTTCCACCACACTCTTACCATTTGCAATAAGTCTCATCACTCATGGGTTGTTATTACTAAGGTCCCTGCAGAAGAAATATTATTCCATTTCTGGCTGCTCTCTGCAGCACTTATACTTCGTTATTTCCCCACGGGTTTCATGTCCTTGAGTTTTTTTCACACTCCCTTTTTCTTCAGTGGTATCTGTATTCAAGGACTGATGCCAAGTAATCAACTTCACTTCTTCTGGGGAAAAAAAAATCCCAGTCCAAACCGATGGTTTATTTTATAGACAAAAGCATCCCTCCATATTTTCTGCAAAACCTTTGAAACATTTCAGCACAACGTGGTGGTGTATGCCAATTGATGAAATGCCAGAGCTCCATAATGGAAAAATAAGAAAAGGATCAAAATTCTTTTCACCTAAGAAATTGCTCTTAGTTCAAGTAGCACTTAACTGGTGAAATGATATGTCCTGACGCAGAAATTTCATCTTTGGCAGCTGCAGTACTTAAGACCCACTAGCTGCCCTTTGTTCCTACTTATTCCGAGAGTTTCGTGTTCAAAGGAGGATGATTCAATTTAGATTAAATTCCTCTTCGTTTTTTAAATCATGAAATGAGGTGTTGGGTGGATCATATAGGGTTCTCCCACTTATAGTTTTTATTATTATTTAATGTAATGTGAGTTCAAATTACTGACAGCAACTTTGTGTTCTGCCACCCATTTTTTATTCTGTGAACGGAGTTCAGTTTTACAGCATAGAACAGAGAGGACGTGAATGTGGGCATGGGGCTGAGGAGGCGAAACAGACAAGGTTGGCAGATGGTAATGATCCTGTTAGTTATACTCTCAGGAATAGCTGTAAAAAGAAAAAGCACCTTAATGTGTCACTGTACAAGAAAATAGAAGGCAACGTATGCAGGTCCAGGTCAGGGCACATGCCTGGATTGTGGGCTTGATCCCCAGTGTGGGACATGCAGAAGGCAGCCAATCAATGATTCTCTCTAATCATCTCTCTCTCTCTCTCTCTCTCTCTCTCGCTCTCTCTCCCTCTCCTCTCTCTCTCTCTCTCTCTCTCTCTCTCTCTCTCTCTCTCTCTCTCTCTCTCTCCCATCCTCTCTGAAAACAATAAAATGTTAAAAAGTATTACCTATGCCAGGTGCATTTAAAACATAACCATTCTGTGAAGTGGTGTTTACTGTTCCAATTTCTCTCTGAGGCTAAGAGAGTAACTTAGTCAATCCTTAATAGGGGGCTTGCAGGAGGCAGCTAAGCAATGATTCTCACTCATCATTGATGTTTCTATCTCTCTCTCCCTCTCTATTCTGCTCTGAAATTGTTAAAAATATATTTTTAAAAACAGAGAATGGGATTAAAAGTCATTCTGATAAATTATTTATATACAATTTGCAAAACTCAATATCAAAATATTAAGTAGTTTGAATAAGATAAAATATTAGCATGCGTATTCTTTGATGTGAAAGAAGTGGGTATTTATTTATTAATTTTTTTTATTTCTTATTACCTTGGAAGAAAAGTAATTTTTTATAATTCACTTGAAGTGGAAGAGAACTCAGTGAAAAAGTTTTCATTTCTCAAAAGCTACTTAGTATAGCTTTAGAAGTGAAATTATGGATAATTGCCCTAAAAAAATAAATGGACAAGAAGATAAAAGGGAGAAAAACCTGGGTAAAAATAAACTAATTCTTGAACTCTTTAGTCTCCACGTTTCTTTCCATTATCCTTATACATTTCTGAATTTGATTTGAAAAGCCAGGTATCATATCCTTACACAGTAAAGGTAAATAAAGAAGGAAAGGTACAATTTTCCATTATTAGTTTGTATGAACTATTTTAAGATAACATTTAAATATAACTAATATTTCATTCATGTGAGAAATCATTAACTATTAGATTTTGCATCTACAATCATTATCTTTATTGCAATGTTTATTATTGTAAAAAGGTATGAGTTATTACATAAAAATATGTGTATTATAGCTACTCTTCATCTGTCTATATCCATGAATATTAATATACTAAAGTGAAAAAATTGAATACTTAAATAGATTTTCATTATATGTATACTACATTTAATCCTGGATTACTTGAAAAATATTTTCGTTCTCTATTTCAATCAAATATAAAACTTCAAATAATAATGACCAAATAAAATTAATGCATAACTAGAAAATGTTACATAGAATACACCCTTTTACTTTAAATCTATGTTTTATTAAAATGACAGTCTCACATAAAACTTTTGGTAACATGCAAGTCCAATATACTGTATTTTAAAAGACTCAATGTAGCATAAATGATGGTATGATTTCTATACCAGAACATATGTATGCAAAATTACATAAAATAATAATTTCAATATAAAATTATGAGTGAAAATGAAAAGAATACTTAAAGTTAATTTAAAGGAAAAATAAAATTACATGACCATAACATTTCATAATTATCTTGGCAATCTCAAATTTTCTACCACATTCCAAATAGTAACATCTAAGAGGACAAGTATTATATTGCTTTCTAATTCCTTATTCTGTTTCCAGCATCTAACACAGGACTTGACACATAGTAATCACTCAATAAGTGTTTGTTAATGAATGAAGGAAATATGCAAATTAGAACTTTTCTAGTGTTATATATGTTTGAATATACCCACTCAAAATAGTTTTAGCTTTAGACAGATAGTACACAGGAGAACAATTTTCAAAATCTTTTTATATGTACTGATTATTTTATAAAATTTTGGGCAATTTGAACAGTTCTCTCTATGGAAAACTGCATGTTTTAGATTTATTAATTGTTTAGCATAAAAACTTCCTGAGAATCGTTAAAAGAATTATTAATTTTCTAAAGAAAACATGGTCTATTTTGAATGTGTGAAACTCTATAATATATGGGGAGGGTTTCTATAATAGCTGCCTGGTGATGAAGCATTATCATTTAGTTTAATGAAATTCTAGTGTGGGCAAGTATGTAATCTATTTAATTGCAATACTAAATTAATGAAATATATCTGTACATAGTATCCCTGTACTTAGGCTGTGATTGTCCATTATGATTCTTTTACCAGCTTTGTAAATTATTGAGTTTGGCTAATTAAATTTCATATTATGAGTTGTACTTCAGTAAGTATAGAAGACAATGCATCTTCTTTTTATAAAGAGACTAGAGGCCCGGTGCACGAAATTCATGCACTCAGTGCAGGTGGGGTCCCCTCAGCCCGGATTGTGAGAGGGCACAGGCTAGGCCAAGGGACCCCACCAGTGAATGATTGGGGCCAGGGAGGGATGCGGGAGGTTGGCCAGCTGGGGAGGGACTGTAGGAGGGCTCCAGGGTGTGTCAAGCCCGTGTCATTCAGTCTCGATCAGCTGGACCCCAGCAACAAGCTAACCTACTGGTCAGAGCATCTGCCCCCTGGTGATCAGTGCACATCATAGAGAGCAGTTGAATGGCCTTAGCATATCATTAGCATATTATGCTTTGATTGGTTGAATGGACGACTAGACACTTAGCATATTAGGCTTTTATTATATAGGATAATTTATTGATTATTTGTTTAGTGCCTACTTAGCAAAATACACAAGCATCACAAAATTTTGTTTACTTTCAGAAACATTTAACACAACAAAGTATAGTCTGGAAAATGAATTTCAAAGAACTCAATGCTTATTGTGGTAATATCTAACTGACGTCTAATTTACTGTCTCTTCCTTGTAATGGAATACAAATTTATTGCCAAAAAGATCAGAGACCACATTAACAACTATACTCACAATTGTGATAATAACCTAACAGTGTGATTTACAAGGAAAAGTAGAGTGTCAGTGGAAAATATTCAAGATAACAACTCTTCACAGTGATCAAGAATGTAACTTAGAATGTAACTTAGTAACTTTATATTAATTTCAGAAATTTTAAATACAGAACTTTTAACATTTATAGAGTCTTAATTTCAATCTTGTAAGCTCTCTAAAATATTTATACCGAGGTCACAAATTCAGGGTATTTTCATTTCGTTTAAGATAGCCTTCTCAAAATTTTTATTCCTGATATTTTCTCACAAGGGTATGGTAGAAAATCAACACAAAATTATCATGAGCTGATGTGTTACAGGTTCGCTCATCAATTGGCTCCCATACATAATGAGGGATACATCCACCATTCTCTAAAATTATACTTTATTAATAAATTACCCCCTGTAAATCTGTATTTGAACTAAGGTCCTGAAGATTATACTGCACAAATCATACAAACTAAAATAAAATAAAATAAAATATTTACATGAATATATTCAAGTAAATATTGTCATTTAATATCAACATGATACACAATGGATGGTTTTAAACTTTTGTTGTATTAAGGGTAAATTTTAAAAAAGGATTATTTAATTCCATTGTATTGAGGGTGCTTTCTGAGATTGCCAGATAGCTCTGTTGGTTTTGAACATTCATGTGTTTTTTTTTTCCTGACATATCCATTTTTGGGTTAAATAAACAATATTTTCAATTGCACTAATATATCAAAATTTTTGATTCTTTCAAAGTGAGTTGCATAAATATTTCACTTCAAAGCATTTTAATACATACATAATACTTTTCAGTCTCTATGCCATGAATAACTAGTGAACTTTAGGCTGCTGCTTATTTCACTATTGCTTTCACTTCACAATTAGGTATAATTCCAAAGAGGGAGTATGAGAGTGTATGACCCAGTCTTTGGCAAGTATACACACAATTAAAGTCAGGGCTACCTCCCTGACATCCAAGGTACAGAGAGATGCATTGAAACTAACAAAGCGATAAAAGGGGTCTGAAATTGAAGCAGTTTAAGAAATGACAGTTTAATGAAAGCAGTGTAAAAATACTATCACTCTGATGGAAAACATCTGTCCTCCACGAATCTTGAATGATGGAAGGTTGCACAGCTCTTGAGGAATGTGTTGCCAGCCTGTGGTTATATCAAGAGCAGGTCAAGCATGGTCTGTCTCCTTTAATATCATAGTTATGACTGTCCAAATATATACCATTCCAGTCGATGCTTTGTCTTCAGCATTGCAGGAGGTTGCTTCAGAGTCCATTTCGTTTCACTGCTTGTTGGACTGTTTCAATCGAATGTGGGAATAATGCTACTGAACTGTAAGGAAAGAGAAAATAAATATAACATTGAGAATTGTTTGTAAAGCAAAAACCTTTAAAGTACCATAATTCTGGTTATTACAACAATAAAAAGAGACATACCCTGCTAGATTGCTTTAAGATTTTATTAAATTATGGTTGTTATCCACAGTTCATCATTTCTTTTGGTTTTATTGCAATAGCCCACCCCTCTCACCATGAAATCATTTATTCTGGATAGCAAAAAAATTTATGTGAGTTAGTAAATTTTTCTAATAACATATTAAAGATCATCCTTGTGTGATGAAAGGGTTAATGAGCTTCTTCATGACATCTGAGTTATTATGATAGACTTTTACAAGAGAGAGAAGAGTTTGTGTTTCAAATTGACAATAAGCAAGTGGATTAGTCTCATGTCACAAATTTGGAAGAAAATGAAAGCTAATACCTTCATTTAAAAATCATTATTTTTTCCTTGTTTCTCATTCATCAACAAGTATTTTTTGAAATGAAATTTTGCAATTGAAAAGCCTATAATGTGGAATAAACAATTTCCTTGGCAATAAGAAAAAAAAAAGTGAATTGCTTCTTCCCTGCAAAAGTTGTTAATCTAGGTTCTATTCACATGATAAGCAGTTACATGATTTTAAAATGTGTGTTAAAATTTTAAGATGCGTTTATCTCTCAGTTATTCCATTGAAAATGTTTTCCTATTTCCCCTGTAGGATAAATTTATGAGGTCTATCGTAGCAATTTTAATTATTCAGTCATGTCTACCCCATATCTAGAATTGCTTTCTACTGAGTCAAGAATACACACATGTTCTCACTATATATAAAATATGACTTCCCTATTTGCCTCTTAGTACTTTTTAAAAAGAGCATCAAAACTGATACTGTAATTTGTATGGTTTTAGGTTATTAGTCTCTTTTCTGTGATCCACACTTTGGTGTTAGCACAGTAAAAGCTTTTCTAGGCAAGTTCAAGAAAGCTTACAAGGTACCTGGGTAACTTTGAGTTATTCATATACTGCACCAAATTTTTTATGGTGCCTTCAGGAAACCTCATATTGGTGAAAACTTTATTTCAGAGGAGCGTTCTCTTGAGTTTTCTATATTATATACAATAGTCATTTATATGTTGAAATTGATGAAACAGTGGTTATTTGGAAACTTCTAAGTGTTCTTACATTATGTAGTAAAAATGGTGTGTGTGTATGTAACTCACTATACTTATGATAAGTGGAATAACCCAAGTCTGAAACTAGGTCAAATTTCATATCAACATATTGTAATTCAGTTTTGTAATCCTGCTTAATATATTTTCCAAAACAAATCTAGCTAGCTTAATATTGTGCTTCAAATACCTTTCATAATAGGAGAAAAATATATAAAGGGTTTAAGTGTATAAATTTATAATTTTTCTGACTCTATTAAAAGTAATTTTTTATCCATCACTCTTCCATTCCTAATGACATTTGAATTTTTATGACATATCAGGAAGAAAAATTGAATATCTTTAAAAACACTCGATTTTCTGACCTTTAATTGAGGGCAGTTTTTAATATTTGTCAATTCAAGTAAAATGGACTTTCTGCAAGTATGTTAATAAGAGAATATATATTTTTTATAAGTAAGCTATTAGTTTTGCAAAGCTGCATTTAAACAAAAATAGTAATGAAAAATCTAAAAACTGGTTAATAAATTATGTCATTTCAATATGATAATATCCTATATAATAAAAGCCTAATGTGCTAAGTGTCCGGTTGTCTGGTTGTCCATTCAGCCAATCAAAGAGTAATGTGCTAATGATATGCTAAGGCCGCTCACCTGCTTGCTATGATATGCACTGACCACAAGGGGGTAGATGCTCCGGCCAATAGGTTAGCTTGCTGCTGGGGTCCGGTCTTTTGGGACTGAGCAAGACATGCTGGACATACACTGGAGCCATCCCGCGGTCCTTCCCCAGCTGGCCAACTTCCTGAGTCTGTCCCTGGCCCCGATCATGCACTGGTGGGATCCCTTGGCCTGGCCTATGCCCTCTCTCAATCCGGGACCCCTCAGGGGATGTTGGAGAGCCATCTTCAGCCCAATCCCACAGGCCAGGCATAGGGAACGCAATGGTGCATGAATTTGTGCACTGGGCCTCTAGTTAAATAGAAAAAAATAATAGTTAAATGTATCCTAAAATTATATTATTCTATCTCTGCTTTAGTAATATTAACATTTTCTCAGTTATTCATATAATATATATGTACATATATATTATATATGTATGTAATCTCTCTTTAGGTATTTTTTTCTATAGACTAGAAATAGAGAAACATTTTACACAAATCCCCATGTCTTCACACACAGAGAGGCTCTCTCATGGTGTTGGGCAGGGACTAATATTTGGTAGACTCTCATTAGTTTCTGTTCTTTTCCTCCATTACATCTAGTTTATCTACTTTCATTATTTGCAAAGTTGAGATAAAGTCTCATAAAGGTCCACAGAGTACAAATAACCCAGTATGGCATTGTGATTTCACCACAGTCAAATAAAAAACTCAAAGGCATGACCAATGAAGATTTAATTGCCACTATCATTAATAGAAGCAAGAAGAAGTATCACTCTTT
>NW_006284843.1:4807668-4811980 GCF_000327345.1 Myotis davidii
TGTTTTGCTTTGTAACTCTAAAAATTTGCTTAGTATTTGAGGTTTTAGCCATCCCTAATAAAGTCATAATAATAGCCTACTTATTAAGATTATTATGATGTTATCTTTCATGGCCCTCTCTGAGACTACTAAATGAGCAATTTCCACATGTATTACTATGCTTTGTGTCCAGGGGCCCGATGCCCGATGGGGCATCCTCTGCTTAAAGTAAGATTAAGATAGTGAATATCACATTGCATGTTGCCAATCCAGAATCACTTAGAGCCATCAATTATTTACAGCCAACACACACAGAGAAGCACTTTCACCCCATGTGAGATTCTAAAGCAGGCGACTCATCAACTTGAATTGCCTCGAAAGACACTCTCTGAAGCGAAGACTGGAGCTCACACACAGGGAAGGGAAACCACATGATAACCCTGAACAGCAGTAAAAACAGTTTCAAGGACATTTTAATTTGTTTAAATTAGTGTTCAAATCTGTCATTATAATGGCAAACCCTGGCTTTAAAGACAACTTCTAGGTCAAATTTCATTGCAAATAATCATATCTTTAACATAATATATTCATCCAAAGAAAAGTAGGGATAGAAATTAAATTAAAAATACACATTAGAATAATTTCCATTGTAGTTGAACCTTGAAATAAGGTATTTTATTGCTGAGAAATTATTTTTAGTGCTTGTACTTACTATTGGAAAAAATTACTATGATTTTAAATTTTAGGGCTTTTCCTATTTCCATTTGTATATAGAGTCAATTAATACAAAAATAGGATGGTATAAAGTCCCTGATTCTGTCTTTATCTCTTTCAATACATTATTTAATGGTACCCTGTCATGAAAAACTATATTTTCCTTTCCTCTCTAACTTTCTTGAAGCTAAGTCAAATAAATCTGGAGATTTTAATAACCAGAAGGAGATTTTAGTCAATTATTGGAACCAATACCACATTTTTATGGCAGGAAAATGTTGCTCATTACACATAGATTATATTCTTTCTTAATTTATCTGGTTACATTTTCCTAAATACTTAATAGCCCATACTATTTTCAAGGTCTATTAATCCCTCTTAATCAATCATCCTCTTTACATGTAGTTATCTGTATTATTTTGGAGCTTTTCCTCTACCTTGGGAAACGTTATGACATCTAGTGCATAAACATCCTGTGAACAGCCTGGATTAATCTCCATATCTTTCTATGCAGTAGCTGTTGATCATGTGAAATTTTCATATTTTCTTTAACCAATGAAATTCTATGTAAATGTCACTCATCTCATTACATATGTAAATATCATGTGCATTTAAGCCACATGATTTATTTGTTTATTGGTCTATATCTCAGCTTTGGCATGGTATAAAGTAGCAAAGCCCCTTTCAACAGCTGCATAAAGAAACACTTGCAATCAATTTGTTTTTACTGAAATCATGTGTTTAAAACTTGAATTGTACTTTGCAGGATGTTTCTATAAATACAGTTGATCTTAAAGGTTGAGATGCACCACTAACAAAATTGGATTACCTAGCGGTTTTACCTAACCATAAAAATATAATCTATACTTATAATAGCACAATATGCAAATTGGTCTGGATGCCATCACATAAGGACAGATCAGCAAAAGGGCGGGGCAGTGAGCTACTAGCAACAGAGAGCTACAGGAGGGTGGGGCAGCGAGCTGTGAGCAGAGGAGACCTAGGAGTGGCGGTGGGTGGGGCAGCCAGCTGAGGCAAGCCGCAGCAAGCTACTCGCGCATGGATTCATGCACAGGCCACTAGTGTTTAATAATTATTGATGAATTTAGTTATGAAATCAAGTCACAGCCTTTAAAGCCTTTGGCAAAGAAAAAAATTACTTTCATATTAGAGAATGTGAGAGAAAAAGGACAGACTGTAAGATATAGATATATCTCCTTTCAATTACTCAACATCATAACACAAGCAAGGTACTTTTCTTTCAGACTTCTGAACATACATGTACCTATAAAGCTAGTCTTTCTCTGTAGAGAAATGTGTTTATCTGTTTCAACATTACTGTTAGCATTTCTTAAGTGTTTGCCCGGTATTAAATTTAAGTACCCTATTCCCTCCAAATTGATGTTACGTATTTGACTTGTTTTAATAAATCAGTTTGAACCTTTTTAATTGAGAGGGAAAAACAGTAAGTAAAAGAGTGAGAACTAGTTCAAGAGTGAAAGGCAAAGAGAGAAAATAAATAACTGTGCAAATCATTTTCATTGAAACAATATAATTTTTATAAAATATAATATAAAAATTATCTCTGTGATATAATTGCATAGTCCATCTAGAAATATTTTAAAATACGGTTTTATTGATTTTATAGAGAGGAATAGAGAGATATAAACATCAGAAGAGAGAGAAACATTGGTTGGCTGCCTCCTATGCAACCCAGGCATGTGCCCTGACCAGGAATCGAACCCGCATTCATGGGGCAGTGCTCAACCACTGAGCAACACCAGCCAGGCCCATCTAGAAATATTTTTAATGAATTATGCAATTAAAGTAATTGTGGACAAAAGATCTAGGATAGCTAACACAACCCTGAAGTAGAAGAACAAAGTTGAAGGTTTGACACTGCACAACTTTTAATCTAAAGCTACAATAATTAAGATAGTGCGGTATTAGGGAAAGCATAAACAAATAGATCAGTGTAACAGAAAAAAGAGCCACATAAATATAGTCAACCAATCTTTGACAAAGAGGCAAAGGCAATACATTGCGTAGTCTTTTCAACAAATAGTGGTGAAGCAATTAGACATACACATACAAAAATAATGCATCTATTTTTTTTGAATTGTTATTTTTTTATTGCTTAAAATATTACAAAGAGTAGTACATTTGTTTCCCTTTTTCTCCCCTTGACCTTCCCCCAGCCTCCCCTACACCCCAGTGTCTTGTGTCCATTGGTTATGCTTATATGCATGCATACAAGTCATTTGGTTGATCTCTTACCCCCACAACCCTCCCCAGCCTTCCTGCTGTAGTTTGACAGTCTGTTTAATGCTGCTCTGCCTCTGTATCTATTTTTGTTCATTAGTTTATAATGCTCTTTATTATCCATAAATGAGTGAGAAAAATAATCTAGACACAGACCTCATGACCTTCACAAAAATTAAATCAAAATAGGTCATAGATCTAAATGGAAAATGCAAACTATAAAACTCCTGCAAGATAACATATGAGAAAACCTAGATATCCATGGGTATGATGATGATTTTTTATAAATATAATAACAGAGGCATAATCCATGGAAGAAAGAATTGATAAGCTGGACTGCATCAAATTTTTATTTTGTAATTTTTGCTCTGTAAATGACATATATTTTAAATTATTTTAAAATCGTGTTTCCAATGGCAAATAATATAGGTATGGCACGAAAATTCTAATTTACTGGAGTAAGAATCTTCTTAGAGAATCCTATTATTTTCTGGGAAATGCTTTCTTCCCGTAATCCCTATTTTATGTCCATAACTTTATTAATAGTATAAGTGGCTCTTAAATGGCAATAAAAATTACTAGTTTATTTGGAATCCTGTCAAATTGAGGATATTTTGCTTTTTAATTATGAGATGAAAGCCTCTTGAAAAAGGTGCTGTGTTGCTCTCCTTTGGAAGATGAGGCAATTGCAGCACAGAAAGAATGTAATCCAGCTAGCAAATGGCAAAATTTGGGTTTGATTTCAAGTACTATGAGCAGCCTGTGCTCTTTTTTAAAAAAGATTTCTTTATTGATTAAGGTATTACATATGTGTCCTTATCCCACCATTAACACCCAAACCTCCGCAACTCATGCCCTCACCCCCCTGTTGTCTGTGTCCATTGGTTATGCTTATATGTATGCATACAAGTCCTTTGGTTGATCTCTCCCCCTAATCCCCACCCTCCCTTACCTTCCCTCTGAGGTTTGACAGTCTGATTGATGCTTCTCCGTCTCTGGATCTGTTTTTGTTCATCAGTTTATGTTGTTCATTATATACCACAAATGAGTAAGATCATGTGATAGTAATCTTTCTTTGACTGGCTTATTTAACTTAGCATAATCATACAGTTTTTACACCACCTCAAAGAGATAGCTATACTCCCATGTATATGGCAGCCTAATTCACACTAGCCATGATATATGAATTAAGTGTTCACCAATAGATGAACAGGTAAAGAGATGTGGTATGTATGTATGTATGCATATATGTATGTTTGTAGGTATGTTTATATTATGTATATAATTATTGTGTCTATGTATACACACACATACATACATACATACATACATACATACATAGACAGAAAATGTACTT
>NW_006284843.1:4815376-4826209 GCF_000327345.1 Myotis davidii
CACAGTGGCTGCACCAGTCTGTATTCCCACCAGCAGTGCACGAGGGTTCCTTTTTATCAGCATCCTCGCCAGCACTTGCCATTTGTTGATTTCTTGATGATAGCCATTCTGACAGGGGTGAGATGGTACCGCATTTTCGTTTTGATTTGCATCTCTCGGGTGACTTTGAGCATGGATCTCAAGTGAGGGTCTCATGTGAGACATATTTGGAATCATTTCTAAAATGCAACTGATGTTCACAATTGCATCCTTTTTCTCTTGGGGCAAAAACCCTGCATAGCAGAAAACAGTGTCCAGTACTAATTTTGAATTTATATCTGTGATTTCAGTCGCCTTTGTTCTCTAAGGAAGCATTCTTCAGTCATCTTAGTCCTACGAAAGTGTACTTTTAATCAGTATTTGTAAAAAGATATAACAAGAGAGTTGCAGTCATTAACTTTGAACTAATCATATCTAGAATTGGATATATTATAAATTTTCTAGTGCAAATAATATAAAAATTACCACAGTTTTATGATTATAGTTCTCCTGGGTCTTACACATAGGATATTAGTCATATTTTAGTTTAATAGTTGCTAAATTTTTAATGTTTGAATTTAAAGTAATTAAGTGATGTAAACACTTTAAAAAATGCATTGAACACATAAAGACTATACCAAAATTCTAATTTACTAGTGTAAGAACCTTAGAGAATCATATATTTAATGATATAGAAAAATATATACAAATAGTGGAAACACAAAACACATACTGTATAAATTTTATAGTATACCTATTGAAAATTGATAAGATTATAAATAAAAACTAGAAGTGAATATATGAAAGTAAAATTAATAAGGTCTAATTTAGGAATAATTTCAACTCTAGTTGTGCTTAAAACTCATCACCAAACACACCCTAGCTCATATATACTTCCCTTATTTTTATTTAGAAGTTTTAAAGTTTGCATTTTACATAGAAGTCAATAATCCATATACACATATAGAATATATATATACACATATATAGTATATATAGACACATATACACATATATATTCAGTCATTAATAATTAGGCAGATGCAAATTAAAATGACAACGAGGTATCACCTGACACCTGTCAGATAGCTATCATCAACAAATCAACAAATGCTAAGTGCTGGTGAGGATGTAGAAAAAAGGGAATACTCATGCACTGCTAGTGGGAATGCAGACTGGTGCAGCCACTATGGAAAACAGTATGGAGTTTCCTCAAAACCTAAATATGGAACTCCCAGTTGACCCAGTGATCCCACTTCTAGGAATATATCCTAAGAAACCTGAAACACCAATCAGAAAGAATATATTCACCCCTATATTCATAGCAGTGCATTTACAATAGCTAAGATCTGTATTGCACTAGTGATTTTTTTCATTGTGATATGGCAGACAATATATACATCTCTGATATATTAATAAAACAACTTATTCTCTAATAATGACAATTTAAAAAATTTTAACATAAGTTTTTGGATGATAATGGATCCTCTGCTATATGTCAGAATATTTGAGAAAATATCTATAAGCCCATATCATCAAATATTTTATGCACTATAATAAAAAATGGTTTAGATTTAATTTTTTTCTAATTTGACAGATTGATTTTTTTAAATTTAGACAAGGAGTAAGAATAATAATAAAGTGTATACGTTGACCCATAAAATAACATTCACCCATTCATCATGATCATATTTCATAAGCATAATTCATAATTTACTCATTTTTATTATTAATCATAATACTACTCTTTGTGCTGTGACTTATTATCATTATAAATATCACTTAAATACCCAATCTTAAGTCAGGATCATTTGTATTAAGTCTCAAGTGATTTGATATCTTGGAGACTATATATTTTTCTCATTAAACTTTGACATTAAAATATGTACATAAGTTATAAAAATCATTATATTTCAAATAAGAACTTTAATTTAAAAATATGCTAATGATTTTATTTTTATATATATAACATCTGGGTAGTTTAACATAAGATGTTGTCAAGTTTCTCCCTTTTATTATTTTATTGATATTAGTATAGTTCACAAACTGATTTTTTTAGGGCTTTAATCTATTTTTGTTCTTGATTCCCGCTTATTATCCAACTAGAGGCTTGTGCATGGATTTGTGCAGGGCGGGGAGGGGAATTCTCTCAGCCTGGCCTGCGCCCTCTCACAGTGCGGGACCCCTCAGGGGATGTAACAGTGCACCAAGCAGCAGGCGGCCAGGGAGGAGCCCGAGCCAGGCCAGGTGCTGTGCCACTCATGCTCATCCCTGTCCCCAGTGCCTGCTGCCTCTGGCTGCTAGGTAGTGCTGCCGCAGTCAGGACAGGCTCACTCCTCCGCAGCTGTGCTTGAAAGCCATGAGCCTGGCTTCTGGCTGAGTGGTGTTCCCCCTGTGGGAGCACACTGATCACCAGGAGGCAGCTCCTGCGTCGAGTGTCTGCCCCCTGGTGGTCAGTGTGCATCATAGCAACTGGTTGACTGGTCGTTCCAGTTGTTCCAGTCATTTGGTCATAACGGTCACTTAGGCTTTTATAGAGAGAGAGATAAAAATGTTAAGCCTGTAATGACATTGATTACAAAAATGATGAAGTTTTATGTAAGATGCTGTTTACCATGGGATAGCTATTGAAATATTCTTATAGAAAAAAATAAATGAAAATTGGCCTATTTCAGCATGTTAGTATTTTTTTAAATTCATACTTTGCTGATTCACACCTATTGAATCAGACTGATACCATTTAATGAATAACCTCTATTAATACCATCTATTACTGACTCAGTCAAAAGAAGCAATTAAAATATCTCCATGAATACCTTAATTTATATGTACAATCTTGCTAAGTAAAAATAATTAACATTAGTTTTTTTTCTATAAACTAACCAAAGTGTGGAGTATTCTTAATCTTTAGAAACTAGTGGACCAAAGAAACCTCCTTTCATAAGGAATCTCGTTTTTTTTTAATTCTCTAGTTTATAATCTTAAAAAACATGGCTACCAGTTCAAACTTTTTCTTCCATACCCAAAGAATTTTAAAACTCATTTTTAACTTTTTAGAAATCAATCATAATGATTAGAACTTTGATAAATGATCTATGAAGACTGTACCAGTTCGTAAAGTACAATTTATCTTAAATTAAAATACTTACTTATTTGACAAGACAATACAACGTACTGTGTCATTCCATGAATTATATGAGTATAGTTGTCGTTATAAATTTTCTGGCAACGGTAATAAAGAATTCTATCATTCATTTTACTGCTGGAGAAAATAATTTCTTATTCATACTAACGCAGCATTTCCATTACTTCTTACAACAGCCTTGGCAATGCTTCAAAATGAGTGTTATTACAAAATATTCTATTACAGCATGGTAAATATATGACTTTCTTTTCCATTATGTTCACAATTCTCCAAAGAGGACTTTACTTTGATGATGCTGATCTACTGACAAGTGAGAAAAACCGACTTTCAGTTTTTGCCGTACTGAAAGAATGAATGGCTTTCCCCTAGAAGTCCAGTTCTCTCATACACCAGATTGCATTGTTATATTGTAGGCTTTGTTACTGACATCTTTTTCTTTACACTTACCACTTGCTTGTAAAGTTTCTTTGGAAAGGCATTAACTGCCTAAATACATGGAAACTTGTTTAGAAGCCAAAGATAATAATTAACATGCATTAAATATTGTAGTGAGAATAAAAATCTGAAACATTCGTTTTTAATTGCCAACAAGAATGAATGATAAAATTAACGTACTTCTTGAAGAGTTTCTATTGCTAATAGTAAAGCAAATGCTTGACAGTGTTCACAAATATACACTGTTTATGAATGCTGAAATAATATGGCTTACTGTTTTTCTTAAGCTTCATCAAAAGTATTATTCGCTATGAAAAACCAAGATCACAAAAAGGTCTTTGCCCATAGCAGTCATTACTGACTGCTGTAAAGTGCATTATATTAATTATACCATTAATGGTATAAAAATTTCATGAGATTAATATTATGTATAATTTTTATTTCATTACTGAGTTTTTGTGGACTTATCAAAATACACAAAACATAACAAAAAAGCAATAGTTGTGTGTGTGTGTGTGTGTGTGTGTGAAAGAGGGAATAGGGTGACAAAATGTATATAAGGATTAAGATTAAGAACTTTTTTGAGTATGTATGCTTTCTGTAAGAATCCTAATATTTGCAACATGATTTCTCAATTATATATTGACTATTTACTTCATAGTATATGTGAGGAATAAAAAGATAATTTGGTAGACATTTAGAGCTCACCGTTTAGTTTTTCACATCTTGGAGTTTTTATTCCTAACTTAACCTTCTTTATGTTTATATTTTCCTCTTTTTCACTTTGATTAAATCTTTTGATCTTAAATATAACCTTTAATAACTTGATTCCCCTCTCCCATCACTCTGTCCTTTAGACATCTATACACTGCAAGATGTCCACATCAATTTTTCCAAACTAGTCTTGCTCTTCTATTCCAGTAACACCAAAATTGTACCATACTTTTCAAGTTGACAATCCTCAATCTTAAGTCATTTCCATCATCAACTTCCTTCATAGCTCTTTGAGAATGACTTAATCCTCCTACTTCCTTACTTAAAAATGAATTAGTTTATTACATATGTAGAAAGGCAAGACCAGCATGGTGTCAGCTCCCTGCATCTCCAGTTTCACAGAATAACACCAAATCCTAAGGGTCAGATAACAGTTAACATGAGAAATTAGTCATTTTATTTTTTTAAAATATATTTTATTGATTTTTTTACAGAGAGGAAGGGAGAGGGATAGAGAGTTGGAAACATTGATGAGAGAGAAACACCGATCAGCTGCCTCCTGCACACCTCCCACTGGGGATGTGCCCACAACCAAGGTACATGCCCTTGACCAGAATCGAACCCGGGACCCTTCAGTCTGCAGGCTGACGCTCTATCCACTGAACCAAACCGGTCAGGGCAGAAAGGAGTCATTTCATACATTGAGTAGAAAGGTCTAGCAGTTTTATACCCAAAAGAGGGATGTGTCATGTGATTTCCAAAAATCACCATGGCTTACAGCACTGGTAATGGACTTATGTTTTGTAGTGAAAAATACTGAAGTCAATTGTGTCACTAAAGAATTGAAAAAGAAAACTTTTTGTCCCTTCCTTTTTGTGATCTTCCTCCACATGGGTACCATAATTTGGCTGCTTTTGTGGTGTTGTGAGTTAGTGCCAAGAGGGAAGAGATTTCCCGGCTGGTGTGGCTCAGTTGTTTGAGTGTCATCCCATGTACCAGCAACAGTTTGCTGGTTTGATTCTTGATCAAGCCACATGCCCAGGTTGCTCGCTCAATCAGCAGTAGGAGCTGTACAGGAGGCAGCCAAGTGATTCTCTCTCATGGATGTTTCTATCCCCCTCTCCCCACCTCTGTCTGAAATCAGTAAAAAGTTTTTTAAAAGAAAGAAGGGATTTTTCTTTCTGTTCACTGCTATATTTCCAGCATGTAGAAAAGTGGCTGGTATATATACTGTATATTAGGCACAATTTTTTTAAAAATATATTTTATTGAGTTTTTACAGAGAGGAAGGGAGAAGGATAGAGAGTTAGAAACATTGATGAGAGAGAAACATCGATCAGCTGCCTCCTGTACACTCCCCACTGGGGATGTGCCTGCAGCCAAGGTACATGCCCTTGACTGGAATCGAACCTGGGACCCTTGAGTCTGCAGGCTGACACTCTATCCACCGAGCCAAACCGGTTAGGGCAGGCACAATTTTTTGATGAGTGAATTAGTCTTTCATAATTTTTAGTGGAATAGCCCCTTCACATGTTTTCTTTTCTTTTTTTTTTTATTGATTTTTTACAGAGAGGAGGGGTGAGGGGTAGAGAGTTAGAAACATCGATGAGAGAGAAACATCGACCAGCCGCTTCCTGCACACCCCCGACTGGGGATGTGCCCGCAACCAAGGTACATGCCCTTGACCGGAATCGAACCTGGGGCCCTTCAGTCCGCAGGCTGATGCTCTATCCACTGAGCCAAACCGGTCTGGCCATATGTTTTCTTACAACGCTCTTTCTCTCTTTAGACCCAGATATTAACCCATATTGATAAGAGTGGGATAGGGAAGGGAAAGGGGAATGCCAAAGCATGGATGTAAGTGAAACACATCATAACATTTAAGTTCCAAAATTTTCCTCTCCCCAAATTGCACTCAAATGAAGAAGGTAGAACCCCTTTTTCATAAGATGACGTCTCTTCCTAGAGATTCCACCCTTGAACAAGTTAATTAATGAAGAAGGTGGACGGACTGTCACATATGTCTGAATTTCAGTGGTGGTGACTAATGGGTGGAAACCATATTTGTTACATCTCAACCACTTTTAATATTTATTTATTGCTATACTTTGTGACTCTGTTACTTTATATTTTTTAGAAAGCTATCTTTGTGGAGGAAAAGATTCAAATTATTCCATAAATTAGCTTACTATAAATATGCATTATGTGAGCTTTAGGGATCATTGCAACCTCTGAAATTGTTTACATGAAGTAACAGTTCCAGAAAGATAATGTACTTTTCTAAGGACATATCACTGAGAGATAACATGATCCAGTTTCTAAATTCCAATCTAGTGTTTTTGTACTTTTTAATATTTTCCATATGTTCTTGAAATTTTCCAAAACATGTAAACAATAAAGAAGTCTTATTTAATACAGAATATCAATTGCTATTGATCGCTAATCTAATATTTAACTTAAAAAAGTTTAGAAAAATATGAATTTCGTATACTGAGAACAATATTATAAAACATGATTTGCTACCTCAGAAATTTAGTTTTTCTTTCAAATATTTCTGTCTCTTTGCCTTGTGTTAATATTGACTTTAAAAACTGTGAAAATGGAAAACAGATTAGCAGTTGCCAGGAATTAGAGACCTGGTGGAGAGGAAAGAAGTAGGTATGGCTATACAAAAACAATAGAAGCCCTAGCTGATTTGGGTCAGTGGATAGAGGATCAGCCTGTGGCTGAATGGTCCTGGGTTCAATTCCAGTCAAGGGAACATACCTCCTTTCAGGCTGGATCCCTGGCCCTGGTTGGAGCATGTGCTGGAGGCAACAAATTAATGTGTCTTACATCATGTTTCTCTCTGTCTCTCCCCTTCCCTTTCACTCTTTCTAAAAATCAATGAAAAATATCCTCAGGTGAGGATTAACAACAACAACAAAAGGATAATAGGAGGAATTATGTTGGTGATGGAACTGTTCTGCATCTTGACTGTAATGTAAAACTCCTGACAGTGATAATATATTGTGATCTTACAAGATGTTTCCATTATTGCAAACTGAGTAAAGAATATGTGAAATCTCTTTGTTTATAACTTCATGTGGACTTGCATTTATATCAAAATAAAATTCTAATTTAAAAAGTTTAAATTAGCCGAAACCGGTTTGGCTCAATGGATAGAGCGCCGGCCTGCGGACTGAAAGGTCCCAGGTTCGATTCCAGTTAAGGGCATGTACCTGGGTTGCGGGCACATCCCCAGTAAGAGATGTGCAGGAGCCAGCTGATCGATGTTTCTCTGTCATCGATATTTCTAACTCTCTATCTCTCTCCCTTCCTCTCTGTAAAAAATCAATAAAATCTATTTAAAAAAAATAAAATAAAAAGTTTAAATTAATTAAACAAGATCATAATTTAGAGTTTTATCACTTTGAGCACATGCTACAATAGGAATAACTAAAAATGGTATCCAGAGTATTAAAATTATGGTGTATAAAATGTTTGGGAAAATACTGAATTTATTCATGGAGGTCAATATAGTTTATAGTGAAAATATGCTTTTATTTGTTGGAAATAAATAAAATAGCACGTTATAATAGGAAGCCTGATATTCTTAGGACTAGTTTTGGATTTTTTATTTTCCTTTTTCATTTACCTGTAGCTTTAATGTAAATCACGTGCTCCTCATATTAGTCTTTCTATATCATTTCTTAGTTCAATTGCTTTACCAATATTCATTTTTTTCTTGTTCTGCTCTAAATCCAGATTTTAAAAAAAAAAAGCACAAGGAAATCATGCTAATATATCTATGGTATACCTATATTATTATTTAATCATCAATACTGAAATGTCACTCCTGGCATTTTTGTTTGTGATTTGACCATTATAACATCCTCCAGGTATGGTGTGGGTGTGGGAATGTGTGATCACTATCACTCCTTCATAATCTTAATGCTATGACTCTCTAGGTTAGATTCCTATATAATTTCTTAAATGCATCAGGCTTCAGGAGGAAAGTTGAAGCTGCAAAGTGCCCCAAAATGATAAATGTCTCATGTATGTGGTAAGAAACACTGAGATTTAGTTGGAGAGACTGGGAGACACATTTTTAAAACCTCTTCCATACTAAAATGTAATTATCTGAATTGTAGGTTATCTAGGATATGTTGGCAGCAATACTGTGGGTTATGACATAATTAATTTGTATATTTTCACAGGGAATTAGAAAGCACATCCAAGAATTGTTTGCTTTTTATGTACCTCTTTATTTTTCTTGTCTAAATGTAAAAGTAGAAGTATCACTCATTTTTTGATTATGTCTTGTTTTTAAGATTGCACATTTTCATCATTGTATGTGAAGGGAGAAAGAACCATGAAGAGCAATATCTTCATTCAGAACATGAAAATAATTGTTTTCTGATAGAATAAAGAGGAAAACGTTGAAGGAAGGAGATGTGTAATAAATTTTGAGAAAGAAGTTTTCATTCATATTCCTAAATTGTGAAATCCCTTTGCCACATTGAAAATGATTTTGAAGATCTATTCAGTCTCTGGCCACTTCAGATTAGGGCTTTTTCATGTCAAGTGCATATTTGCTGAAATAATTACTTTTTTCTTTATTTTTCTCCTCTCTTCAGTATGTCTCATGTCCATAGCACTTTGAGCTCTTTTGAAAGCTTCATATTCTGTAACTATCCAATTTATGCTTTCCCCAGTTCAACCATTTTAAGAATAACAAGACAGAATAAAGCTGCTTCTTCAGGCTTAAATATTGATTTTTTTCTGCCAAGAATGCTAATTATTCCAGATATACCACCCTTAGAATAACTTCCTCCCTAGATAATAATAATCTATAAAGCACAGAGATCAATATCAATTACTGTCTCTATTCAGAAATGAATAATAAATTAGTAAATCTTAAAACATAAACAAAATGGGGGAACCTCTAAGCATTTAAAGGTAAAAATATTGAAGAAATTGTGAATAGAAAATTTAAGGAAGCTATTTATTTTTACTCAGAACAATTATTTTTCTTGATTATCTAATTACTGGAAGCCTGGTGCACAGATTTGTGCACCGGTGGGTTCTCTCAACCTGGCCTGTGCCCTCTCACAATCTGGGACCCCTCAGGGAATGTTGGAGAGCCAGTTTTGGCCCAATCCCTGCAGGCCAGGCCGAGGGACCGCAGTGGTGCATGAATCCATACAATGGGCCTCTAGTATGCATATAAGATCTTTGGTTAATATCCTCCCCCCGCCCCCCCGAGATTTATCAGTCTGTTCCATGTTTCCATGCCTGTGCATTGAGCATCTTTCCCCTGGTGGTCAGTGCACATCATAGGTACCAGTTGAATGGTCAAACGGTCAAATGGCCCCTTAAGCTTTTATATATATAGATATCTGATGTATTTATGTAGTCATGTCTGTGGATGATCAGAGATGTTTAAAAAGGTAAGAATAGCTACAATCACAGCAATACCAATGTTTACTGGTTAGATAATTAACAGTTGATATTTTTAAAATAGCAAAAAATGGTAAACATGGCAATATCATTAAGATATTAAACAAAGGGACAAATTTCTAAGTTCATTTTTTCTGTAGACAACCAGATTCCTATGGAAAGCCTAACTCTGTGAGGGTAAGATTGAGCAAAGTGTGAACATTTGTCTTACTTTGTCCAAGTATACTTATTTTAAAATCTTTCCTATATTTCCATTTAAAATATTTCCAGTGTCTGGCAATTGTGTTATTTGTCTGATTAAAATGAAATTTGAAACAGTAAAATTTTGTAATAGCAAGAGAAAATGAGATGAAAAGTATTTCTGATTTTTTTTTTAAAAAAAGGTAGTTGTATTTATTACACCAAAATAAGACAAGCTAGCCGTAACCGGTTTGGCTCAGTGGATAGAGCGTCTGCCTGGGGACTGAAAGGTCCCAGGTTCGATTCCGGTCAAGGGCATGTACCTTGGTTGTGGGCACATCCCCAGTAGGGGGTGTGCAGGAGGCAGCTGATCGATGTTTCTCTCTCATCGATGTTTCTAGCTCTCTATCCCTCTCCCTTCCTCTCTGTAAAAAATCAATAAAATTAAAAAAAAAATAAGGCAAGCTACAAATCCAGCTTGATTCATGGTCTTTTGTTATTAAATTTGTTTTATTGGGTATCAAATATTACAAACTCAGTTTGGAAACACAGCCCTATTTATTCATTGAGTTAAACATAAATATATTAAGATTATTAAAAGTGGTAATATAATTTGAAGAAGCATCTTGATATGATGAACTTTGTTAATACCTACTTATGGGAACCAATTAATTACAGAAGACAAGAAGCAATATTTTCCAGATGTGAAACTATAGGTGGTCTAACCATGTTTACAGCTGAAAATTAGTATTATCTAAAACTCACACTGATGTAATCATACTGAGCTTGCTACTCCAAGTACAGTGTGAAGGATTTTCACAGTTTCATAAATAAGAAGATAGCCTTGACTGGTTTGGCTCAGTGGATAGAGCATCAGCCTGCACACTGAAGGGCCCCAG
>NW_006284843.1:4826343-4846230 GCF_000327345.1 Myotis davidii
CATAGAATTTAGTATCTTTAAAAAAGTTTTAAAGTAATAGAAAATTTATAGAGTAAAAATAATTTTGTACATTATATTTTCTTTGAGCAAAGGTAACTAATGCAAACTTTGGGATTACTTCCAGAATTTTTCAGCTTGAACAAATCTCTACCACCTAATATATGTCATGTTCCCTGATCAAATTTAGCAAACCTACTGTAAACATCCTCAGTGCAAATCAGAGATATTGCCTATGATTAAGTAATGATTTAAATTTTATTTTTTCTCATACCCTTGCCTCAATCTTCTTTCTAATACAACCCTCTGAATAAGTGTGTTGTTATGATTGGGAGTTTAGTGGTATCTGAGATGCTACTGTGATTGAACCATGAATGGAACTTTACTTTGCAATGATGTCCAATCAGCCAACTAACCAGATGCTTCAGATGCTTCTTAATCACATATTAAAGTTATTTAATGTTGAAATAGGAACACTCATTCAGTAGTTAATGGAATGATAAGCATAGCAAAGTTGTACTTCAGTGTGTCCTGGATCAATAACCTTTTTCTAGACCCATTATTGAATGTATACTGTTTCATAGCTTCCATGAAAAAGCACTTACATACTCAAACAGTCCAAAATAGCAATTAGTTGCCCTGGAAATGAAATAATAAAAAGTCTTGTTGCCCTTGCTTCTTACTTATTTTGCTAATATGATGCTGGCTATAGATTTGAGGTTTGGATACATTCCATAAACTATGGACTCTTGTTCATCCTCATTTGATTTTTCACAGGTGCTCTCTCTCACACCTGGACATTTTTCTGTGGTGTGTGGGAATAGTCAGGAAGAATGACTACCAAACAGGGGCTTTAAAATGAAATTGGCTTTAAACTATTACCTGTCTTCTTTTATGTTTAATGTCTTCTTTCATGTCCTAATGTTGTCATTGCCACAGAGAAAAAAGCAAAGTGCCGATGTGCACGTCTGAAAATATGACTTCAAGGCAAAGAACTAAAAACTAAACACATCAATGAAAGGAACGACACCTTGGACAAGGTCGCCTAGATTTGATTAAATATATGAGATTGTTTAATGCTATTTTGTGCAATTTAACTTATTAAGTCATTCCTTTGATCATCACACTTAAAGAGTAAAAAATATGCCATGAATACTTTAAAGGAAATAATATGAATTCAGAAGGCAGAAAAACTTTCAAGCCTAATAGGTCAATAGTAAACCTTGTTCTCTCTTGTTGTAAATAATACATTTTTTTTCTAATTCCTACCTAGCTCCTATGTGTAAGACACTTGCTCTTTAATTGTCATACAAGGGGGCAAAATTATCTCTATCACATTAGAAAATTACAAAGAACCATTCCATATCTCCCAACTTTACGATTCAACACTTTCATGAATATTTCTTGATTTTTCCCTTTTCTTTTCATTCCTCAGTTACTGTCTTAGTTCTCACTCCAATTATTTATCGCTAAATACCTGATATATCTTTCTAATAAATAACCTTATCTTTATTTTACTCTCTTATTCTCAATTCAGCCTCTATGCCGTTGTCAGTATGGTCTTTCACATGTATAAACGCTGTTGATCTTACAACTCTCAGTGGCTTACTACCATAGCTCTAAACTAAAATCCTTTGGGTGTCTGGGAAGGTTTTTGTGGTTTGATTCCTGACTATGTCAATCAGTCATGCTTCTCCCAATTCTTTTCTTTGCAATTCATGACAATTATATTATACATTTTGCCTAATAATATGGGTTAATATTTGACTCCTTCTCCTTGGTGCTAACCCTGGTACTTAAAACAATTTATCACTTTTCTTATCCCATTCATCCTTTATCAGTTTTGTCGGGAAATGATTCTATCATTCCAATCTTCAAGTGCTTCACAAGAACCCTGCACTCACACTTTCCTGTCACCAATCCATACTGAAATAGTATTATATTTGTTATTAGTTGTTTGAAGGTACCCATTATGTCTCAGGTCTTATATATAATATTCACCATATAATAGGCATTCAGCAAAGAGTAAAAGTTTTCCGAAAATGAACTTGAAGGTAGATACCATGCATGTCTCACACTTGATGAATTTCTTGTATATGTTCAGTGCCTGACACAGAGCGTACTCATTAATCTTTACTGAGCAAATGCATAAGTGAATGAATTCATGAACAGAGTTTATAAATTTCATTTCTTTTATATTTTTTGGATCTCTGTATTAGGAATGTCTCTAACTGAACATTTTCCATGAGTCATTTTAAATTTTAATATACAATAGCATAGGATATTTAACTAACCTATAATTTTAAATGGTTATTAGTTTTTTATGCATACAAAATTATATTAATTATAAAAGAAACAGCATGCATAACTCATAGAAACCATTATGTAAATTTCTTTCTTTCACAATCTTAACACACTTTTATATGTGTTGCTGTGGACAAGCAGTATACACACATATATAAACAGACATGCAGTGTTGACTAAATTTTTCCATTTGTCTTTATTTCACATGTATTTGAAATAATAAAATAAAACCTAATATTATTACATGTCATGATAGAGAAGTAAAACAATTCAGAATCATATTATCCATATATTAGTACTATAAAAAAAGTAAATTAGCCCTACCTGGTTTGGCTCAGTGAATAGAGTGTCAGTCTGCTGAACGCAGGATCCCAGGTTTGATTCCAGTCAAGGGTACATGCCTTGGTTGTGGGCTCGATCCCCAGTAGGGGGTGTGCAGGAGGCAGCTGATCAATGATTCTCTCAGCATTGATGTTTCTCTCTCTCTCTCCCTCTCTTTTCCTTTCTGAAGTCAATAAAAAATATTTTTAAAGAGTTATTTTACATTAATTATTAATTTGAGGCTTGTTTATACAATTAAATACCAAAATGCAGTTTACTTAATACACATAACTTTATGCTTCTTCCTCCTAGCTACTATGGAGTAATTATTATTAAGTTTAGAATACAAAGTAATTAAATAGTAAACAGAGCAAAAATTATATAGGAAAATATCTAATCATGCAAAACTAATAATTAAATATTCTAAATACAGACTGAGCTATTTGAATTATCCACATCTTTGTAAAAAAAAGAGAGAGAGAAATTGGGAAAACCTATAGTAGTCATAGGCTATCGGTCAATTCTTCTCATCTTCTTCCTAGATGTACCTGCAAGCAAGTGTAGCATGAGGCAGACCATAATGGGATAGATGTTTTCACTGACTTAACCTACATTCTTTCTTCTCTTTAGACCAGCGGTTCTCAACCTGTAGGTTGCGACCCCATTGGGGGTTGAACGACCCTTTCACAGTGGTCTCCTAAGACCATCTGAAAATACATATATAATTACATATTGTTTTTGTGATTAATCACTATGCTTTAATTATGTTCAATTTGTAACAATGAAATTGGAGGTCACCACAACATGAGGAACTGTATTAAAGGGTCGCGGCATTAGGAAGGTTGAGAACCACTTCTTTAGACAGTATCAGCTTCCTGCCTCTTTCTTTATGTGAATATAAGTTCAGTTCTCACCTCAGAGATGGCCATAGACCCAGGCTTAGAGCAATCAGTAATTGTTCCTGGATAAGAGTGTGAACTCTGTTCCTAGGACAAGAGTGGGATATATCCTAGAAGGATTTATTATTTTGTAATCTTAATGTTGTAAGCATGAGAACCTGAAATTAAGGATAGATGAAGTGGGATAAGATTTGGGGTAGAACATACAAAGCCCAGAATGCTGCCTACATAGAGAGAGCAGAGCTGAGAGATGGAGATGAGCACATTTGTCTGAGACCTGAATCAAGCCATGCTTGAAGCTAGAAATTACCCATGAGTTATATAGTTTATGGTTTGTTAGCCAATAAGTTACTCTTTTGGGGGCAGAAGCCAGTTCAAGTTGAGTTTTATTTTACTTGCCACTGAAAATATCTTGCCCTTTATAAGAACCTAAGTAATAATAGTTTTTGTTTAGCCAAATTTCCATAAAGATATTTCTGTATTCTATTATATCTAAATATATTCTTAAATTCAGGATTTGCAAAAGCACTGTTGTGATTATTTTGGCTATGTCAGTTTTCTTTTTCCCAGATAAGGACATTGAGGTTAAGTGATTTATGTACCACCATGCAGGTCTTAAGTGATGGAACTAAGATTCTAAGTCAGACTATGTGAGCCCAGAGAACATGCCCTCTTAATTGCAATGAAATACTTCAAATACAAGTTTTCATATGATTAATCCAAATAAATAAGTAGAATAGATCACAGGTGGGTACAGTAGAAATACAAGGAAGGCAGAGATGACTGTCCATTAATGCTGCTGCCAGGTCATTTTCATCCTGGAAGCACTAAAGATCTTGGTTGGCCAATTTTAGGTTGGAACTGTAGTGTCAAGCTTGCTTTTAGACAAATAGCAGCCTGGTTAGGAAGACAAGGTTTGAAACTACTTCATTTATCTATCTTAGAACAAAGTCTAATATCTAATTCAACCCTTCCTGGCTGAAATCTGAACCTTGGTATTGTTACACCAGCACAAAACTTCATGACCTCTCTGGACAGAGGGGTTTGCACAGACTCCCAACCACTATGCGCACGAGAGCTACAGACAGGCGTGGCTTTAGGGGGCCACCCCTGGGTGCGGAGGTGAAACGTTGGTCACCACAATATTTTCCCAGAATAGTGTCTACCAAAGATTGTTCTGTAGGGAGAAACGTCCTTTGAGGGAAAGGTCTGAGGAATTTGGGAAATACTGCATGGAATATCTTTGTTTTGGGAAGTATAATGTACATTAATCAATTAAAGACTATGAGATGTTCTTCAACAATATCCATTTAGAATAGTTTTCCTAGAAGAATTTGACAGTATTTTTCCTGTGCAACATTGATTAGCATTTTATGCTAAGAAACACTGACACAAACATCAATATGAAATTTTAAATTATATTACAACACTTGTCATTTCTTGACATTTATTTCCTAATAATATCATAAGCTCACACGTAGCTTAGCAAAAGATCAAAAGTAGAAATATGAAATCACAACATTTAACATTCTTACTGTTTATGGCTTTGAAGTGCTTTTGATTACATTTGACAAAATTTGCATATTCTGTCATTAGAACACTAATTTGATTAATGCCTACCTGTATCTGTATAAAATACCTATATTTGTTTTAAAGGTCACATAGTTGTCCTTTCAAATGCCTGATCTACACAATTGTTTATCATGATATGCATGCCTTCTTTCTGGCAAAATAGCCTCATTTAAGTGTTCCAAGTTTCCCAAGCAGCAAGAACACTAAATACATATAATTAGGCCAGTGTGAAAAGCTAAGCTCAATTATACTCCTCAGTGTGAGTCATATGCAGACCTTCCTGGGTTTCATTTTCATGAGCTTCATTCTGTTCAGCTACTGTATCAAAAGAGGATTAAAACCTGAAAGATACTGAGAGTGGAACAGGCCTATGCTGAGGGAGCTCTGAGCACTGACACTTGAGAATATTTGGCCGTGATAAAAATGATTGCCAGATTTTCTAGCAACCTTGAGCCTGGAAGTGATGGAAACCTGACTTTATTTCTAATAGAAAAAGGAGCGATAACAAAAATGGGTTTTTCTATCTGAATTTGGTTTAACTTTGGCCAATTAAGTTATATATCCTGTGCTTTATGTCAGTGTTTTACAAACAAAAGAGATGTTGAAGATGCTATGAGAATCCTATAATTTCTAATAATTATTGTAAAGACAAAATATAGATGCATTTTATTAACATTTATAAACTTATACCTTATAATACACTTGTCATTTCAATGATGTTATATCTCTCCATGCTTACAGGGTCAGTATTCATTCCCGGGGGTACACAAGGGCATACTGTCTTTATTAATAAAATAAAACCTACATTTTCAAATGTTTAACACTGGAAGGAGTATTTCTAAAAGGAAAGTAGCAGGAACAAGTGGCACTACATTTATCTTCTGCTGAGGTCTTTCATTTGTTTTTCTCTGCTATTAATAATCAGACTGCCGGGGACACACAACTTACCCTTTAACCATCTGTCCCAGGAGTACACACGAAGTGTTTTGTTTAGCAGGAGACACCTGAAATATCTGAAGGACTTTTTAATTAAAGATAATGAATAAAAATATAAACTTAGGTACTAACCATATATCTACATAATATGAGACTTCGGAAAAATAGTTTTGGAACTTACCATTTCCTAGATACTTAGGGACAACCCACATTTAACTCACTCTCTGGAGTAAATATTTCTGACTTGCAGCTGTGACATGAACTTAGAATTCTCCTGCCTTGATTCCATCTGAACGTGAGCCTACCACTACATCTAGGATGCTATTCTGATATATACTAATCAGGAATGACTTCATAGCTATTTTGACACCTTCACAATTGTGGAGGATTATATTATTTCTCCTCAATTATTTCTGTTCATCCTGTAGAAGAATTACATTTCCCACCCTGTGGATGTCATGTCTGGCCACGTGACCCTGTGACTTGTAGTGCCCCGCCCTGTGAGGATCATCTGTGTGCCCTGGTTAGTTAGGCCAGGGCAACATGAGCAAAAGGGATATTTGCCATTTCTGAGCAGGTATCTGAGTCAGCAATTTCTTCCATCATTTTACTTTCTTCCAACAATAATGCAGATAAGATTCATTTATAGCTCTTGGTTCCAGAGTGAAACATGGTCAGCTGACTGGTTAATATATAACATGAGGCAGAAAACACAATCATGTATTATTGAATTCCACTAAAATTTGAGGGGTCATTTGTTACTACCTTAAGCTGACCAATATAATGACTGACACCAAGTGAGGCAGTTTGCACTCTGCGGGTATCAGGTTGGACTTTTACAAAGTATTTTACATTTTCATTTAAGAAGCATCTTTGCTCGTTCATCACCATAATATTGGAACAATGATAATTATTTTATGCTACATACAATTGATATTGGATAAATGAAAAAAAATAAATTTTAAAATGCTATTTACATTACATAATCCTGAATACTCATTTTAATAGTCATAAGAATAATTGTAGGTCAAAATATAATTTTTAATATAACACATATATTTTTATAATTTAACCATTAGAGTTTTGTTTGTAGAAGGCAAAATATCCATTGAAGGAACTATCAAATGTTTTGAGGAGAACTCACTTAGTAGCAGAACTGAAAAGCCCACTGGCTTCCCGGAACATTTTAGGAATTACTCTGCTTGAACTGGTCAGTCCATTCACAGGGAGGTAAGGCTTCCCATTGACACATCTGATTGCTCTCTGGTAGTTGATGCAGATGCAAAGGGGAATTGATGTAGCTTTTCCCTCAAAGCCAAAGCTGCTTGTGGTTATTGGGCATTCCCAGCTCTGACAGCATGTATAATCTTCTGTACATGATAAGAGAGAGACAAAACCTAGGACAAATAAAATTCAAGGGGCTTTACTTCCTCTATCAACCCCTATTACCAGAATGATTCAGGCTTGTTGTGGCCTTCTAGCACCTTTCACTTCCAATTCCTCTGATGAATGAAAGGGGCATCCTTCACGTTGACATGTTTCACTCCATGAACTTTCATACCACTTTTCCAATGTAGTGTACTAACTTCTCAACACACACACACACACACACACACACACACACCCCTTTCTTTGTAAATCACTCTATTAGTTTTCAGTATGGAATTGTAAAGCAAATTATTTTAAAGATATGTCTGCTTGAGCAATAAATATAACATGTTTCTTTTTTGTGCTAGGATTATTTAGGTAATTGAGCAGAAATGACAGAGAAGATTTATATCAAACGTGAGTTGTGATAGTCTTTATGCTGATATATATTTTTATTACAAATCTTACATTTGCAATAAAAAATAAAGCATACATTTATTTATAAAACATCTTATTTAGTCCTCAATATAATATACATATTTCTAATAAATATTTTCAAATGTATTAATATTTATTTTATATACATCATCCAAATTAAAAGTTAAAAAAAACACAAAGGGATATTGGTGGCCATTGAATATTCTCATTTAGCTCAATAATTGGTTAAATTTTTAAAGCTGAAGGAAAAATAAGACTAATCTGATTCCTGATAATATATAACAGAATTTGGAAAATTTTAGTATCCTTTATCTATATTTGTATATTGCCTCTCTTCAAAACTCTCATAGTTGTTGTTTTTGTAATCCTCACCCGAGGATATTTTTTCCATTGAGTTTTTAGAGAGTGGAATGGAGGGGGAGAGATAGAGAGAAACATCGATGTGAGAGAGTCACATCTATTGGTTGCCTCCTACAAGCGCCCTGACCAGGGCCAGGCATTGAGCCTGTAATCAAGGTACAAACCCTTGACCAGAATCAAATCCACGACCCTTCCATCCATGAGCAGACACTAGCCACTGAGCCAAACCAAATAGGGCCTGTGTCATGTTTTTTATAAAGAAAAGGATGCCTTACAGTAAGGTCAACTATAAGATTTTCTCAATGTTTATTTATTGATTAAAATTTATTGATTTGTTTTAAATAAAACTGAAATATTGCTCTTATTAAAAATTCATGCACTATACAGAGAAAACCTAGTTAAAGGATAAATTGAACACAAAATTATTCTAATGTCCATTGTATTAGAAATAAAGCCAATAGCAAACATCACATGCGATCTGTCCTCTTTAAAAATTTATAAGCAGTGAGCATAATTACATTTTTTAATTTAGAATTTATTATTTCATGCATCATCCTACTATGATATTTTTTCCTTACATAATACGTATAAAAACACCCATGAGCCATATATTTTATTTATATGGCTAAGGCTTATAAATTATATTAAGGCCTTGAGTTCAATTTTTATAAATAAGGCATAAAAATGAAAAAGTACTATTTTCCTCAATGATCTACTTCAAGAAAAATCATAAAAATGTACTGAACTAAAATAAATACTCAATCTCAGAGATTATAGAACTTAAAATATTCATGGTTTTCTCAGACAACTAACCAAAACTAATATTTTTATTGGTTATGGAAACGAAGCAAACAAAATACTGATTTAATTGTCCAATAATCTTTAATCAAATTCTTTATTCAGGTAGATGTATGTGTGTGCGCGCGTGTGCGTATATGTGTGTGTATGTGTGTGTACGTGTACACATTTTTAATATATAAAAACAGATTTTGAAGAAACATTCAGGATACTTTAGATTCTTACTACTTTTATTTATGTTTATTTGTCTTAAGGGGGCAGCAAAGGCACACAAAGCATCTGATAGTATTACATTCATCTGCTGTGTTGAACTAAAATCAAATGCAAGCATTTTTGTGATAATAGAAGTTAAAGACAATATAGTAATGTTTCTGAGTCAGGATCTATATGAAAACAAAGTCTAGTATTTTAGTAAGATAGGAACTCTTTTAGGCTTTTATTAAAGATGTACAATTTACCCATTCACTGAAGTATTTGCTATGTGTCACCAGCAGTTTAGTTGGACAGGTATAAAGTCATCGTTGCTACTGTGAACTGTGACTTCATAAGAATGTTTTTTCAAGCATAACTCATCTACAGTTTCTTTCTTTAGTCATTACTAGCTAAAGCCTTAGGTATATTTTCTGTTAAACGCATGATGCAAATTCCGTACACAATTTCTTAGGAGTTACAGGTTCTAACTGACAAGCTGATTTCATAATGACTTAAATACAACTCAGTTGATGTAATACAATTTTATTTTTCAATAACTTTCATATTCTGTTCAAAATAATGTCAAATATGTGTTCCCAGGACTAGTCAACAGTAGTTGTGAAGTAATCTACACCCTTTCAAAAACAGAGACTTTACCATTGGAAAATTGTTGAATACTCTTGAAATTACTTGATAGCTATTTAATGTTGCCTATAGCTCTAAAACATGAATTATAATAAACACAAACTTAAATGACTATTATAAACCTTTCTAATCAACTCAAATGCAATGCTTAAAAATGTGTAAACTTGATTCAGATGCCTGTGAGGATGTGTATTTGTATAATAACGGTACATGTTCATATTTGTATCCATATGTACAAAGCAATGAGTAAAAGCTTAACTATTATACCATTACTTCAATCAGATTATACATTTATGTTTATGTGCAGTTTGATCGAGCCTAGTGATCTGACTTCTAAACTCTCAGCAGATTAGAAGCAATGAATTAGAAATAGGAGATAGGCACACAGGAAAACATGAAGTGATAAGACATTTACTATGTGTGGAATCAAAGAAACTGTTAAAAAAATCACTATAGAAACTTGAACACATCCTTGGCCAAAAGGTGTAATATTTTTAGAAAGCTAAATAATTGCTGACTAAAAGTATAATGTGCGTTACAATATTGTACAATAATTGAAGTGAAAAATATCATCTTCTAAAAGCTTCAGTTATATTTAAAATTCTGTTTGATAAAGCAGAAAATAAATAAAATGTCTATACATTATTTATAATAGTTAAAAGTCGTAAATAAAACTAAATTTTTAACAACAGACAGTGTTTGTCATTTACATGTTAGTGTACTATGTACCCATTAATTATGTTATTTTTCAATGATAATTAGTTAAAACAAAAATCAGTATTATATATTAGGTAAAAACACAGCATATAAGATAATGTATTCCATCTGGGATCTCTTTTGGTACGTGTATTTTATATTTAATAATAAACTAGAATAAAAATATTTTATTTTGTTTGTTACGAAAACATACGGTGTGAGAATATATACAAATGCTTTAAAGAATATCACTGAACTGCAATTTCACAAAATGGTATTAATTTTTTAAAAAAATAGAGCCTAAGTGTCATTGATAAATTTTGACTTATCAAATACAGGTTGCTCATTTGTCTCTTTATGCTTTCAACAAACATCTATTGACCATCCACTATGTACTGTATATTGTTTCAGGTCATGGGAAATGTGCAACTGAAAAATAAAAGAGTTTAAAATTATTGATAGAGATAAATATACAAACATATCATTGTAACAGAGTGGGGCAGTGCCATAGGGACCACAGCTCTAGAACCACAAAACGTCTCAGAAGACGCAACAGTTGAGAAGATGAAAGTGATTAGCAGGATTATGGATAACAAGAGATCAGGACAAGGAAGATAAGCACTTGTGAATGCCCACAGAAGGAGGGCACGCTCTGTTGTAGAAAATGGTCCTGTGTAACTAGATCTGAACAAGAGAGTCCTGAACTTTCTTGTTCAGATCTAGAAAATCTAAACAAGAGAGTCCTGTTTGGGCCTTATCTATAAAGGTTAATTGAGGGCTACTATAAATCTTTAGCTAGTCAGGTGGCATGGTCACATTTGAAATTCAGATTGATTATACTGATTACAAGGTATAAAATAGGTAGAAGAGAGACATAAAGCAAATGAGGAGATTTGTTGCAGGAATAAAAGTATTGCAGTAATTTGGGTAAAGGATTATGGGTGTCTAGACCAGGGTTATCACAGTGCATGAATTTGAAACTGAAGACCCACATGTAATCAAGGATCAAGACATTGAATCATCCTTGGGTGAACTGACCACATTGAGTTTTATTACCTGTAAAGATAGGCGCTGTGATTCTGTGACCCCACAACGGCCTCCCTACACTGTTAGATGCTAGCTGAACATCCTGCTAGATTTCTTTCCTACTTTTCTTTTTAAAATCCAACACCAGCTCTTTTTAATGCTACAGAACAGAGGTAAAGTCAGAGATTCTTTTTTCTAGCTGATGTTACCTTCACAGGGTGATTCAATGAAGACCGCTGGCCTGAAGCAGGCCTCTTTGGACTTCCTCGCCTGCTAATAGCAGAGTTCCAGAATTCTCAGTTGAGAACGTAAAGAACTTGCTCAAAAAGTGTCACTGATCGCTTACACATGCTGTTGCCAATTTCCCTGTATTCAGATGGAGCCGATGGATAGGCTTTCTCTACCGGCTGCATATAGATAGCCACCTGAGATGGAGATTTTCTGGGGAAGGACACAGTGTTAAACTTTGTAAAATGCACTAACTCACCCTGGACTAACTGCTTTAGAGAGACGTGGGGGCTGGAGGGAATCATACATTTCAAATATTGCAGCAGGTCCATAAATTGACTTAGTACATATTAACAGTCTGTGTATACTTGATGCAGTACAGGCCCATTTACTTAGAGATGAGTTGCTTCATTCTATCAATATGGTGACATGAAATATTTTTCTAAAAAGATAATCTGGTATCTTTTAAAACTGTATTGAGAATGGATTCTTAAAATTGTAAGAAATACCATGCTATTTTTCAGAAAATAAAAGAAATATGAATAATAGGAATAAAGAATTATTGGTAAAGAAAAAATAGGTAATTGTGTTAATTTTAAATGTACTTTGAAGTCGCCATCAACAGAGTAAATATTTTTTTATGTGTTTTTTATTCAGTAATATAAAAACATCTCCTCTCATAATATACTGTATATAACTGGTGGCAATTGGATAATACTAGAGTGTTACTTCACTTGTTAATCATCCGACAAAGAGAATGTGACTCAGTGATCAATGGCAATTACATTAGAATTGCAGCATATGGTAAATTGAATGTTTTTGTACAGTGGCATTTACTTGATTGGAACCATGTACCAAATTAATGAGAACATCAGGTAAACGTAACATCTTTACTGCTTTAATTGATCCTAAGTTGGTTGTTATGTTGTCTATAAAGTCAATTTGTCCTTTTTTCATTATTTAAGTTATGCAGTTGTACACCAGGCATACACCAATCACAATGCAATTGCACCATAGATGGTTGGAGTCTGCTCCAGATGCACACAAAACATGAACGAGAAACCAGAATTTGCAATATAGCACATTTTGGTATTTTATTAAAAGACTAGAAGCCTGGCCTGCGGTCATTCCCTGAGGGGTCCTGGATTGCAAGAGGGCACAGGCCAGGCCAAGGGACCCCACTGGTGCACAATCGGGGGTGCCCAGGAAGGGAGGACCCCTGGGTGTGTCTGGCCCATTTCGCCCAGTCCTGATCTGAACCCCAGCAGCAAGTTAACCTACTGGTTGGAGCATATGCCCCCTGGTGGTCAGTGCATGGCATAGCTATTGATCGAATGGTCAAATGGTCGCTTAGGCTTTTATAGATATAGACTAGAGCCCCGGTGCACAAAATTTGTGCACGGGGGTGGCGGGGAGGGTACCACAGCCCAGACTGCACCCTTTGCAATCCGGGACCCCTTGGGGGATGTCCAACCGGGAGGGTACCACAGCCCAGACTGCACCTTTTGCAATCCGGGACCCCTTGGGGGATGTCCAACAGGGACTGAGTCTAAACCAGCAGTTGGACATCCCTCTCACAATCCAGAACTGCTGGCTCCTAACCACTTACCTGCCTGCCTGCCTGATCGCCCCTAACCACTCTGCCTGCCTGCCTGATCACCCCTAACATTCTCTGCCTGCCTGCCTGATTGCCCCTAATCACTCTGCCTGTCTTCCTCATCACCCCTAACCACTTGCCTGGCTGCCTGGTCGCCCCTAACTGCCTCTGCCTCGGCCCCCACTGCCGCGACTTCATCTGGAAGGATGTCTGGAATGACGTCCGGAAGGTTGTTTGGCTTTCTGGTCTAATTAGCATATTACACTTTTATTATTATAGATTAGTTTGCTATTTCTGCTTTAGTTGCACTATGGGTGGAGTAAATATATATCATGTATCAATCATAAAATTTCTAATACCTAGGGAATAACCTAAAGAGTTTTTATTTTGAATTGTTGAATGTTACAGTCACCAGAATGCTTCAAGTTTCAGTATCCCAAAGTCTATCTTAGTAAACTCAATACTTTTACATAATTGACAGTTACTGAAATTCTTTGACATCCTTTCGAAGGAGAGGCAGTCTTCTCAATTGTCTCTCCATCAGTGGTTCTCAACTTTAGGATCACCTTTGGATCACCTGTGGAGATAAAACAACTAACAATTTCCAGACTCTATTGTTTTTAAAGATTCTGATTTAATTGACCTGGGAATGGGTTAGGGCAGAGGTATTTTTACACTTTCTCCAGGGGATTTTGATACACAATGAGAAATTGTAACATTAAATCTAAATATGAATCCCACTACAACAGGAAAAGATAAAATGTTCAATTTCTGTCATTTTGTATGACCATATTGACAGTAAAATTATTATTTACTGGGAGAAGAAAAAGACATGACTTGTTGACATTTGGAAACACAGATTCAGATTGAGCAAGATGAGTACTTAGCAAAATACTGTTGAATAATATCATTATTTAAAGTCTTATAAATTTAAAAGTTTGACAAAAGTCAAATTTTGCAACTGAAAAAAATAAAACAAAATTATAACATCCAGATCACTAAAACAGCTACTAAGACAAGGTAGTGAAGAAACATCACCTTCATTCTAGCACTTGGTGTTTACACATTCAAATACCTAAGATAAATGTTCGCTGCTTGGAACTGAAAAATAATATTGACATTCACTGAGTACTTTCTCTAGCAGGTATAGTTCACAGATTAACTTATTTTGCTTCTTAGAGCAAAGCTAAGTATTGGGCACTGTTATTATTCCAACTATGTAAAGCAGAAGCTGAAGCACAGAGTTTCAATGATGTGGACAAATCCCTGAAGCTGCCAAGTTCAGTAAGTCCATCTTGACTAGTTTGACTTCAAACCCACATTCCTGACCCCTACACCAGACAGAGTGATAAGTGAGGTAGGTCAGTTTCACTGTGGTCAATACGCCAAGGCCTGGGTCTGACCTGATGAAGAAGGAACTCCCTCTATCTTGCAAATTTGCCTCTTCTTTTTGTGCATCTTGCAGTGATCCTGCCTTATATCTAACTCTGAGAACAGACAGCTTCCTTGGCAGCCTGCCCTTGCAGAAGCCTTTGGTGGTCCCTGGAAAAATAAAGAGTATAATCAAAGATCATCATTAAAAACCCATAGCCTTTTGTTTTCAGTTTTGTGGAAAATATAAAATATTCTTTGATAATTGCCTACTTAGATGGTTATATATTTTCCTTATGACTATATATGACATTATAAGAATTCAGAATTATGCTAAAAATAATTCTGAGTTAACACAATTTTTACTGTTTTTTAAAGCTTATTTTAATTTATCCTTTAGTTTCTGTATGTGAAAAATAAAGAGATTTGATCTCTGAATTCCAGTCTTTTAAAATTAAGAATAGAGGTCAAATTCACACACATGCAGGCCTCAAATAAAATCTAAGAATACAGTATGTAAAGCATTCATTATACTCTAGAGTCTATAGAAAAAGTTATAATATAAATAGAAACATTAGTTATAGGAGAAGAAAGCTGGTAGACACTTTCTATTTTGTGTTTTTAAAAAGTTAATAAGGAAGTGTGGACTTGGAAATAGATATTGGAGAAACTGAGTTTTGGTAAGGACATCTAGTCTGTTATGTGAATGTAAAGTAAGTTGAATTTAAGAGGTCAATGGACAGAAACACTAAGAAAGTTATTCTCACCTGTGACCCAAATAAAACAAGGAGGAGAGAGACGTGGACAGAACAGAGAGGAAGACAGAGAAAGAGTGAAAGAAAGATAAAGAGAAACATTAATGGAAGTCAGACCATGGAGCCGAGTTCCAAAGGAACTGCTGAAGAAAACAATGAGATAAACCAGGTGAGCCTGTGACTTCTAAAACTATAGAAATTATCAGTGATATAATTGATGACACTCCTAACCTATGCAGAAGAATTAGAAGAACCCATGGGAAAAGGCAAGAGTGCTTTCATTGAACTTTGAAATTCCTGTATTAAAGCTGTGATAATTTTGATTAATCCTCACTTGAGGATATTTTTTGAGAGAGAGAGAAAGATTGTCTCCCGCATGTGTCCCCAGCAGAGGCCAATATGTATCCAGCAACCCAGGTACCTGCGCTTGACCAGGAATCCAACCTGTGATCCTTTGATGCACAGGTCAACACTCTAACCACTTAGCGACACTGGTCAGGGAAAAGATGTAATAACTTTGAATGGAAGAATTTGATTTTTTCAGTATATCAAATGTTGTTATAATCAAGAAAAGCTATTTAGCCCTAACAGGTTTGGCTTACTGGTTAGAGTATCGGCCTGCGGACTGAAGGGTCCCAGGTTCTGTTCCAGTCAAGAGCATGTACCTAGGTTGCCGGCACATCTCCAGTAGGGCGTGTACAGGAGGCAGCTGATCGATGTTTCTCTCTCATCGATGTCTCTCTCTATCCCTCTCCTTTCCTCTCTGTAAAAAATCAATAAAACATATTAAAAAAAAAAAAGAAAAGCTATTTAAAGCAGGTGTATACAGCAGCCTATCACGCCCCCTTATTTGCAGTTTCGATTTCCACAATCAAGCATTGTCTAAAAATATTAAATAGAGCCAAACTGGCTTGACTCAGTGGATACAGCATCGGACCCAGGGACTGAAGGGTTCTGGCTTCAATTCTAGTCAAGGGCATGTACTTTGGTTGCAGTCTCAATCCCTCATAGGTGTGTGCAAAAGGCAGCTGATCAATGTTTCTAACTCTCTATCCCTTTCCCTTCCTCTGTAAAAATCAACAAAAAATGTATTTTAAAATAAAAAATGTTAAATAGAAAATTCCAGAAATAAACAATTCATAAGTTTTAAATTGCTCAATGTTCTGATTAGTATGATAAACTCTAGCACCACCATTGTATTTTGTTCCTCCTGGGAAGGGCCATTTTTATCCAGTGTATCCTCATTGTATATGCTACTGTGCATTAGTCACTTAGTAACCATCTAGGTTATCATATTGGTTACCAGAGAGACAGAGACACAGAGACAGAGAGAGACCACATTTATATAACTTTTATTACAGTATATCGCTATAATTTTTTTATTTTGTTATTGTTGGGAATTTTATATTGTGCCTAATATATAAATTTAACTTTATTATAGGTATGTATGTATATGAAAAAACATAGTATATATAGGGTTTGGTGCTATCAGCATTTTCAGGCATCAATTAGGGGTCTTGGAATGTACCCCAGGGATAAGGGGGAACTACTATATATTTTTAGGGAGGACAATCAGCCTCAGTTCCTAAGAATGCAATAAATAAAAACAGGTTGAATTTATTTATTTTCTTTCTGTATTGTTTTAAGCAATCAGGCTATTTTCTATTCACAGAACTTTTGTTTTTCTCTCTAAGCTCTTTACCATGTAATATCAAAAGAGGATTATATATTTATAATAAAAAGTAAATTTCCTAAGTACTTATAAGATTGTGCCTTTTTAAATATTTGTTAAATCAACCATCATAATATGTTTAGGAACAAGTTAGGAAACAACAGTATATATTAAAATCTAACTGCTTCACTTTTTATCATTTCCCCATAGCGTCATCTTATGGATTTAACTCATAGACATTAAGTTGTATTCATGAGTTGAAATAAAGTTAAATGGTTAGTTTAAGCTGCTTTAGCAAGTATATTAATCCTGCAGTTAAAGTTTTGTGGTAAAATAATATCTGATGGTATGATGCAATATTCATGATATATTTATATGAAAAATAGTAAGTTAAAAACTTATATAATAATTTTCTTTTAAAAAATAATGTACATATGTATAAATGATGAAAGCAAGATCTTAAAAACTATAACTCACAGTTTTAATCTTATCATCTTTGGATGGTGAAGTTAGGAGATTTTTACTTCTTTTTATGTATCATTGATTTCTAAATTACATACAATAAACATTTAATATGATAAAAAGGTTCATTTTTAAATGACATCAGAAAAATCATAATTCTCTTTGGGAAAGGAATATGAAGGCACTAATAGATGTAAGGAACTTTGTGAAAAGTTGTGGATTTGTGTGTTTATCTCCTTTGTGATTAAATTGCCACATTACTCAAACTTTATGTACTTGTAAATGACTATATATATAGTTAAAAGCAGAACTATTTTTAATAGTCCAACTTTAATCTAGTCATTGTGATTTTCTGCCAATATGATGAAAGCAGATCGCTGTCCTTGGGTACATGCACAACAAAGCATTTTTCAGACTGTAGAGATGGATTTCAAGCTACCTCCGACCAGTAGTTAATCTTAAATGTGAATTACATTATTCTTAGCTCCAAAAATCCTTTGATCTTTTTTTTATGGTGGGATGAGGAGGAAGCTAGCAATGTTTCTATTCAAGAACTTTTTGGAAAAAGTACCTTGACTGATATCTCCCTTTTTATTTGCTTGCAAAAGTCTAAAATGCATTTACTTATAAGTATTTTGGTAAGCAGAAATTTTTTAAATCATCTAACTTGTATTTGTCACAAGGTAAAAAATTTTAAAGGAATTATATATTTATTTCCTTTTATTAAGGAAAGTAAAAATCATCAGGTAAATCAATTTGGTTTATTGAAATGGAAATTTCATATTAATTGTTAACAAAAGCAATAAAAAACAGTTACAAAATGTGAGACTAATTGATGTTTTCTGGCAGTGTCTATACAATATTTTAAAAATGAAAAACAGTGATTTTTATCCCACCTTGTTTGTCCTTCAAATTCATGTAAGTTTGAAAAAATTGGTGCAAAATATTACCAACTTAACCAGCCCCATGGAGATACAATGTAAATGTGCCTATTTTTAAAGATCAAGGATATACTAAGACAGTCTGTAACTTTGATCTTTACATGACTGTGGAATTTCAAGTAGGACTACAAGCTTTTTCATTACCACTCTAGTTTTCCTACCGACCCGTGTTATCTGTTGAACTGCAAGTGCAGGGATGTGTGGTTGGGAAGACCAGAGCAATTATGTGAGAAGCCCAGGGCAAGGACAGCTCTGGGTGAAACACATGTTCTATTTGAATACAAGTGATTTTCCAACATAAAGATGGAGATTTGAAAATGTTTGTGTTTCGTTGAATAACATTCAAACTACAGAATTTTATTTTTAAAGTATTTTTAAATGTATCAAATTATGAATACTGTAAGAGAGCTTTAATCAAAATGTTTGGATTTGATCTGTTCTGCATTAATTGTAGTCATATAAATATTGTAGATATTGATCACAGAGTACTTTTCAGTATAAACTATGTACAAATAAGCCCTTTAAATAAATATCATATGGAATATTTATGGTAAATATAATAAACTAGGGGCCCGGTGCATGAAATTTGTACACAGGGGGTGTCCCTCAGCCTGGTCTGCACCAGTCTGCGGGCAGTCAGGCATCCCTCTCGCAATCTGGGACCACTGGCTCCTAACTGCTCACCTGCCTGCCTGTCTAATTGTCCCTAACCACTCTGCCTGCCAGCCTGCTCACCCCCAACTGCCTCCCCTGACGGTGTGATTGCCCCCAACTGCCCCACCAGCCAGCCTGATCACCCCCAACTGCCCTCCCTCCTGGCCTGATTGCCCCTACCCGCCTCTGCCTCCATGGTCCAGAAGGTCTTCTGGAAGATCTCCTGGTCTAATTAGCATATTACCTTTTTATTAGTACAGATCCTGTTTTACCAACAAGATAAGTGGTCAGATATTTTGTTAAGTACTTCTCCATGCACTGAGACTTAGTTGATCACTCTTTACTTTACTTCCCACAGTATAGCATAGAATAGTATAGTATAAAGTATAGGCTGTTCTTTTAGAATAATTTTGTATTCTGTGTAACTTCAATTTATACCCTCCTATTTTGTTAGTGCTAATCATTTTACTTTCTAGTCATATCAATTTAGTATTTCTTTTACCCTCTGTCAAGGTGATTTTAGACTGAACAGGCAAAGCGAGTAAGGGTAATATGGCAACATTCCTAAGACTAATTAAGCAAATTTTAAAGCTAGCATTTAACAGTTTCAAATAAATATTGGATGAGTCCCATTTTGTTTTTCTGATGCAGTTTT
>NW_006284843.1:4847481-4851796 GCF_000327345.1 Myotis davidii
GATAGACAGTTAGAAACATCGATGAGAGAGAAACATCGATCAGCTGCCTCCTGCACATCTACTGGGGATGGGCCCGCAACCCAGGTACATGCCCTTGACCGGAATCGAACCTGAGACCTTTCCGTCCGCAGGCCGACGCTCTATCCACTGAGCCAAACCGGTTTCGGCAAATTGATTCTTATTATATCAGCTAGATAAAAGAAAATGCTATGAATAAAATTATAAGGAAGGGAAAATACATTTACAGCATTTATTGAAAAAAAATCCACATGTAAATGGACTGCCCAGTTCAAACCTATGTTGTTCAAGGGTTGACTGTATTATTTTTGGAACATTTAATACAAAAGAATTCTACTTAGTGGATTCAATATGAATAGTTTTTTCAGGCTTTTCTCATCAAAAGCATATTCAGAACTCAATAACTCATTTGGAAAAGTCTTTCATAATCCTCTTGTGAGTAAGATGGAAAAATGAACTCAATGACATTTCATAACAATTTGAAGTAGTTTATTCCTGATCTGATAATTAGTTTCATTTCACTCTGAAAGGGAGTTTTGAGGGAAATGTGTCTCCTGGATATGTATATAAATTGACCTATTCAAAATTTTATTAATTTTTTTAGGGAGAAAAAAGGTAGATTTCATGCTTATTGAATTTGCAGAGGATATGCTAAAAGGAAGTTTAGTTGATACTTGGGATGATGGGCCCAGAATCAAAGAAATTCAATTGGCTGAAATTATATGCTTATCATCTTTCAAAATAAAGTTTAACTGAGATAAGTGTAAAACCCTATACTTTAACAAACAAACAAATAAAATATCAACACAGGTAAAAAAAAAAAAGGACAGGTGATTATGGATAAAACAGGTGTACTAAAGTCTGTGATATATCTGACAAAATTTGTTTTGAAAAAAAATTTATATAACCCAAATAAACCTGGGCCAATCTGCAGTCAGTTCAAGCATGGTTTCAAATTCAAAAGAAATGAACAAACAACAAAAAGTATTACAGTGTAGTTTGCATCATTACCTGAAGCCCCTGAAAGGTGTTAAACATCTATTTCTTCTACTCTCCCTTATAATTCACTCCCCTATGTAACACATTATTATTTAACACTTGACTTTCTCACTGAGAATCTCTTTCACCTTTTTTATGTCTTACTTGAACATCACATGAGCAGATATTTCCTAAGAGCTGTCCATAGTCCCATCTCCCTTATAAAAATAAGAAAACAACTTTTCATTTTCTGTTTATTTATGGCATTTATAATTTCGAAGATATTTTTAATCTATCCACTCTAGAATAAAACCTCCATAAATATCCCTTGAGAGAATGCAGGTTAAGTCTTCAACAAAATCCTCATATGCATTCATTGAAACAATTCACACCCTGTAGTTTTAGTAAGTTTAAGACCTTACTAACTAGTTTAACTAACTTCAGTACAGACTGTACTATTCACCAGACTTCTTTTACCATATGTCCACTCTAATTATACCTGGCTCTCAAAGTCATAGCCTCTTATAAATGGGCGAGAAGAATCGCATGGAAGATCATTTTATCTTCTTTTCTTTCTCAATAATGTCACCACTTCCCTTGTCTGCTTCTTAAATTTCTTAAAATAACTTTATCTTTTAAAGTAAAAAATTTTACTTTCCATGATGCTTTGTTGAAAGTCTCCTTAAGTTTGTTTTTAAGCAAGATGAGGATCTTAAGACATCATTTAGGATGTGTTATAATATATTGAGATCTTTGTTATTATTTATGTATTTTATATTGTTCAAAACTTGAGAATTACTTTAAGTTTAGGGCACCATACCGGAATAGTTATAGCTACACTGTTTATTATTATAATAATTAGTTTTGTAATTCTGATGTAAATAATAATTTATTTGGCAAGAGAGGTTCGTATGATCATTTCTGAGTATACATTGAGTCCATATCTTTGAAATTTAAGTAACAAGTCAAACAGGTTCATGACTTGTAAAATAAATATTGAATAAGATAAACCTGAATGTTTTCATATTTATGTAGGAATTTTACCTTCTTTATCATGAAGTAGTGAGCCTTTGGGATATTAAATATAACATACAAAAATTATGTTCTTTTAATTTGATACAATACTTATATATGCTTCAACAAATATCAAACAAAATCTGAGTGCAGAATTGAATGCCAGCTTCACAGAAAACGAGAACCTAGAGTAGTATCTTTCCAGTATTGTGTTCCCTTTTTTTCCCTTTTAGCATTTATATGCTCTCTTTTTAATTTGATTAAGGTTCTGTACTTACTAGACTCACATGGATGCACAGAAGTTGGGCTGCTCATTCTTGTTTCATGTATTATACATGTAGCAACACTGAGAAACTAAATGATGGTCTTGGAATTACAAATTTTAGAGAAGAAACTGCCTAGTTGACTTGAGCTTAACTAATTATGAGGAATATAGAGAACCACTAAAGTAGGCTGTCAGCTCAAGGGTGTGTTCTTAACTAATTAAGTGCTCCCCAGATATCCCCAAAAACTAGACTCTGACTTCTAAGACAGTGATATTAATATCTGAATTGCATTATCTTTAAAGTAATATCTTAAAAGAAATTCCATTTTTCTTTATTTTTTCCATTTCTTTGAAAAATGAAAAGCCTACCCTTGGATGATAGCATTGATAATAGGGTGAAAACCAATGGAAATAGTGCAGATAAACTATAGCAGAATAATTTCTTCACCCATTCTAGTCCTTTATGACCCTCATTAGGAGCAAGAAAAAGCAAAGAAACAATAGAATCAGCAAGCTTCAATGCCAAGTTATGATACAAACTCATAAAAGCCGCCTTCGCCACCTTATCCTCTTGGCTATATTTTATCCAATGATGTCACTGGGCAGTAATGCTGAGCTAACATGGTTTCATGAACTATAGCAATTGAGGGAATGATAGGTTTGTGCAGTGCCCCAGATATGTGAACTTTCTGAAGTAATACACTTCTGTTATCCAGAACTCTAATTCCTTTCATGGTGGCCTTAGTCCCTGTTCTTTGCTCAACTTATTTCAAAAACCACCCCAATCAATCTCTCTCTTATGTAGTACAATCAATACATAGGGGGGGAAGCATAATAATGACTGAGATTGAATTTCTGGCAATTGTGATGGGTCAAATATGAAGCAGATTTAATTTGATTCTATAAAATACATTTTAATAAGTTTAATAAATAAGTTGGATTCAATTGGCTGTAAGCCTACCTTGTTCTTTTGGTGTGTTCTTCTAGGCTCTCTGGATGGAATATCAGACAACTCCTAGGTTTCTCTTAATCATTTTCAGGTGTTATGTAGACCACCAGACACTTCAGTCCCTCAATTTTCTAACTACTGTGGACTCATGCAGCAATACTAATTTCCTTCAAACTAGAGCAGTTTGTTAAATATTTAGTAATTTTGTGAACCAGTTGTGAAACTATTCATCTCCTGAAATTGTTTGTGCTGGGTATATATATTTATTTTTTTAATTTTATTTAAGTTTAATTAATTTCATTTTTAGCAGGTGCATGTGGGTAGTGGCTGCCATATTGGACAGCACAGTTGTGTATTTTCAAAACACTTTCTCACATGCTGCTGTACTGAGTCCCCTGTGTCCCTTACCTGTGATGAACTGTTTAATGAGATGAGGGATGGACCTGGTCCACCGGACAGTGGTGGCAGAGGTCCCTTCTTGATGTCATGCTCAGTGCTCTTTCCACACCACCCTCCAGACACCATCAACACCATGCAAAGGTCAGTGCTACATGTGATTTCATTGTTCTCAAGCATTGGTCTCAGCCTACAGGCTCAGCTGGAATTGGAGCAGCCTCCGCAGGGTGGTGTATAGTTTGGTTTCACAAAGTATCCCTCGCCTAGTGACCTTTTTGCTCTGGGTCTACAGGTCCATGCAGCTATTTTTGTTTTTATTTATTTTTTTCTTTATTGATTATGGTATTACTTATGTGTCCTTCCCCCCCCCCCATTGGTGGGTATATTTATATCGCTAAGATCATCAAATACTAAAAAGTGGGCCTATTTATTTATTTATTTTTCAGAGAGCTGGTTTACCGTAAACACAAAACTATATGTAAAACTTCCAAAAGCTGACTTGGAGTAAATTGACTGAGTTTGAAGAGAGATGACTCTCCTCTCTCCTCTTCCCTGAAGGCAGTGTACAGTTCATTGATCAATTTCCTTAGAGTGGGCCCTTTTCTTCCATCTTCCTTCCTTCCTTCCTTCCTTCCTTCCTTCCTTCCTTCCTTCCTTCCTTCCTTCCTTCCCCCTTTCTTTCATTTTATTTTTAA
>NW_006284843.1:4852004-4860918 GCF_000327345.1 Myotis davidii
GCTTGGTAATATATTATTCCCATTTTAATGTGGTTCTCATTTATCCTTCATGAGTCAGCTTAACTATATTTCTCTCAAGCATCTTAAATACCTAGATAATAAATATGACTTTAAACTAATTAAATATGTAAAGTAGATTGTAACACATAAATAATCCAACAGTACAAAGTAGAATTAAATTTTGTCTGCACTATGAGATGTGCCAGTTGTGCAAACTTGAATGAGTCCCATTACCACTTAGAAGCTGACTAGTCTAACCTTTTTTTAAAAAAAATCCTCATCAGAGGATATACTTATGATTTTAGAGAGAGGAAAAGAGAGGGGGAGGGGAGAGAGAGAGAGAGAGAGAGAGAGAGAGAGAGAGAGAGAGAGAGAGAGAGAGAGAAACATCGCTAAGTTGCCCTGACCAGGAATTCAACCCACAATCTTTTTGGTGTACAGAATGACACCCCAACCAACTGAACTACCTAACCAAGGCTAATCTTCTCCTTTTTAAAAGCCAAGAAAAACTAGGTGGCTCACCAAGGACACCCAGCCATTTGTGACAGAGAGCAGAACCTTAGTTCAAGATTGGCAAACTCTTTCTGTGAAGGACTAGACAATAAGTATTTTAGGCTTTGTGGCTCATACAATCTCTGTTGCATTTTCACAGCAGATGAAAAATAATCTGTAGAATTAAAGCAGTCAAAGACAATATGTAAATGAATGAACCTGGCTCTATTCCAATAACACCACTTTCTTTATAAATATTAGCAGCACATTGAGTTTGGACCACAGAATATAGTTTGCCAACCCTTGCTGTACATCATAAGATAGAAAGCCAGTATCCCTTCTGTTGTATAGGCAATAGCATGTTAAAAAGATATTAGTGATTTAATAGCTTTCACACTAAAATTTTTTAAATGAATAGAACCTCCTTTGATTTTAAAAGAAAAGAAATGTTGCTCCAAACCATTTCAAAGAGCAAAAAGCCAGGTCAAAACAAAACAAAAAGAGTGGGGCGGGGGGGGGGGCGGGAAGTGCTACAAAAACAGGTGGGTATGTTTCATAGGGTAAAACTTAGATTCTTATTTACACAGGCTAACTTTTATTAAATCAGCTGCCCCCAGTATGATTTCTCTTCTTTCCTCTTGTCAGTCGCTGATACTTGAGTGAGTTACATAGGATTAAGTTTCTAATTGAACAGTCACAGTAATAGAATAGGAACTGTTTCCTTGGTGATTCAGATAGGAAATATAATGACAACACTTAGTTATCTTTTTTCATAAACTGATTCTAGATACTGGACCCTAAGCCTTGACCCACTTGAGATATAAGGTGAACAGAATAAGGTTAAGCCAGCGAAGACTCAGAGATGAAGTTTTCATGCACACATGACTAACAAAAGAAAGAATAAAGTATAAGAAATCATCTTAGAAGATGTGAGACACCTGAGCTCCACGCTGAGAATCAGTTGTTTCACAGCAAAATGAATACAGACTCCACTTGCTAGACTGGTGTTGACATTCTGTGTGATAGGTTGTGTGAAAGACAATCTACAGGGGAGGCTGTCTACCTGCAGAAGGTCATGGAGTTAAACTGTCCACCATGCTGACTCGGCACAGTGGCGTTTATCACAGCACACAGGTTCCTTCTATGGCAAATAGAACTTTCTCAGGCGTGAGAAGAAACCTGGCATTTTCTGCTACCTGCGGGCTTCTGCTTTTTGAAGCCAGGAAGGGCATCTGTAAAAGTTGGCTGCCTGTATGGCAGACCCTGCAAAATGCCAAGGAGAGTGATTTATGTCCCATTTGCTGAGACTAAAGAGGAAGTACACCCAGATTTCAGTAATGAAAGGTCAGGACAATGAAACATTTTCATTCTAATCTTTTCAAAAAACCTAGGACAAAAGGTAACCAGATATTTCCACAATTTACACTTTCCACTTCACGTGACACCTGACTCTCTAAGTCCTAAATTGTGTTAAATGTAATATCCATTTTTATTCATTTAAAGCAATCTCAAAGCTTCGATTTGTTTCTGAAGGGTAAAAATGGTAAACTACATTTCTTTTCTTTAACCTATCCCCATTTATTAATAAAATCATTAAGTTAATTACATGAAGTACAATCACACGATTTGAATACAGACAGGACACACAACATCATTGGATTTAGACTGTAAAGGTTTAAACTTGGGAAAAAAAACACAGGAAGATCACTCAAGATTCAGATTGCCTCTTTTTTACAAAGTGTTAACTTGTGCCTTGGAAGTTAGCCTAATTGCTGAAATTTCCCAGGGAGAAAATGAAAAGCAAATAATAGAAATGATTAGCTTTTCCCATATTGCTTGCAATTTTTATAAGAGTTACTAACACAGAAGTAGGAAATACATAGTGACTGCTGATGAGGAGGTCATTCTTACCTAGTTTGAGTGTAAAGGACAATCTAGTATCTTTACTTAGCCACGTGCTCTGGAATCTTTCTTGGTAGCTACTTGCACTGGCCCTGCGCTAGGCCCATGGAAGGAAGAGATGAACAAGACACAAACCATGTTCTTTTAAGAAAAGAACTTCTGAAGCTTTGCCAATCCTCTCAAAAGTTATCCATCAAACATAGTCATTTGAATCATGTACATGTTTATCATTATTCTGTTTTTGCCATTTCTGAACACATTTGTAAGAGAATAGGATAAAGGGAGGTTCTGTCATTGTGGTGTGCGGTCTAATGGACAAGAGAACACGTGTGTAATCATTCACATGAATGCCTTTTAATTCTTAAGTGGATGCTGTCTAGCTAGAAGAACAGAGCAAAAGAGGAAGCAAAATGATACCTAAATATGTGATTCAAGTTGACACACACAGAATTTCTTTGCCCTAATTAGGTACAATAAAAATAACAGAATTGTCATGATTTGGTTTAACTAAAAACAATGGAATAATCAGGATCCAGTTTAATTTAATTTCAGTGTAGTTAGAACATACCCATTTAAAATTATTGAATGAAAATAGAAATTATTTTTATGTTAATTATTTTTAATTACTAAGCTTGCTACTTATCTCATTATTTTAGTTAATAAAATACATCTAACACACATATACTTTTACCAGAATCCTTATTTTATAGGAAACGAAATTCAAAGGAAACAAATATTGATGTGAAAATAACACCAAAATGACTTACATCTATTTCACAATTGCAATCTAACTTATTTGACAACAATTTCAAATTTAAATTTCAGCAACCAGAACTATAAAAGCAAGCAAACACACCCACCAGATTCTTTCAAACTATCCTGTAAGCAGGAAATGCTTTTAAAGCTGTGAAATACTATATGTTTCTTATTCTGTATGCAAAAATCTATTGTTTCTCACTGAAAACGACACTTTACATTTTTAGAGAGGTGCACGTTCATAGGAATAGAATGAATAGTGTTGTTATAAATCAAGAAAGTAATTTAATGTAATTATGGGAAGAATGAGCCATTTTTTTTCCTAGGCTTCATTATTTTAGTTGAGATGATTGGACTATGTCTAAGTTTTTATCCAGTTTTAACATTATGTGTTTTAGGAATTACTATACTAGCTTTCCTTGTTGTTGCTCTGTGTTTTCCAATATTTAACCACAATGAATTTATAACTCAGAACCAAAAAGATTTCCATTTTTAATAACAACAGTGGATCTAAGAATGCCGTGGATTTCTGACAGAATTCTAAGCTAAAAATTAGAAAGAAACAATTATAACTTGTAGAAAAATACATACATACATAATATTAGAGATAATGATCAAGAGAGCCACAGTGAATATTTTATGAGCCTCAGGTGACATCTTATGGATTAGCAAAAGAGGAAATAACGGAGTGAGGGAGAGGGATAGAGAAAGAAATTGAGATTGAATCTATATCTTAACCCCCAAAATCTCTTTAACTGTTGTTGTTTTTCTCAAAATTGGAAAGGAAAGAAAAATAATAAAGCACTTTTTAAAAATCTACAAAACAAAATAGCATCATGTTTGTGTGTTTTCAACACATATGACCATATAAATATTTATCTGATTTATTTTTTAAAAAAATAGATTTTATAGTGGAACACTAAGCTAATTCATGGAATAGAAAAAAAAATAGACTTGCCATTTCAGCTCCAGTGGAAGATATAACTCCCATCCTTAAAATGAGAAAAGCTGGACAAACTGAAAATCAGCAACTTTTCTTGCACCCATAGGAGAATTGAAGTCACAAGTCAAACCACCTCCCTGAAGTCTTGAGGGACTGTGAATCCAGATAGTCAGAGCTGATATATGCTTGCCTGGAGCAGATGCTACGTGAGCTAAAAACTTGTAGGAACAATTAAGTGGTAATTTTGATGAAGTTCAAGAGGCTTATGATGATAGTCTGAGAGTGAAAATCTGCTAGGCATCAGTTCTGATGCAACAATCCACTTATTTGGATGTCAGTAATTCAGTACATGAATGGAAGATGGTGGGAGCCAGAGTGTTCACTTTGGAGTGGGAGGTTAATTATTTTTCATGATTTACTCTCTTGAATAAGCAGGTAGAAAATGTTGAATGTGTTTTGTAATATCAAACCTATCCACAAGTCTTCTGTAACCTGTGCTCTTGTATTGTTCTCTTGACCTTATAGCAAAGAGTTCCACTCATTAAAATTCGAAGTCAAAAGTGAATTAGATTCACACAGTAGGCCATTTTCTTAAGACTTTATCAATGTCAAATTGATTTAAGTTAATTAAAGCTACTAGTTTGGGCTTTATTCTGAAGTTCACGGAAGGCAAACTAAGAAAACAATTTTTGTTGCTATATATAGGAGGGATTTTGGTCTTCTTATATTAATGTACGGTCTAGTGCATATTAATATTCCCAGTGAAGCAGATGGATGAGAATCCCAGTAAACAGTATTTATTTCTATTTACTGTCTTTTTATTGCTCACTGTAGTCCACCCTTCAGTATTCCACCCTAACCCTATTTAGAAGACAATATTATGTTCTGTAGCTGCATATAGATGTGGCAATCTGGATTCAAAAACACTTTTAGCCTGGCCATCGTGGCTCAGTGGTTGAGTATCGATCTATGAACCAGGAGATCATGGTTTGATTCCCGGCCAGGGCACATGCCTGGGTTGCAGGCTTTATTCCCACTGTAGAGCGTGCAGGAGGCAGACAATCAATGATTCTTTCTCATCATTGATGCTTCTCTCTCTCCCTCTCCCTTCTGCTCTAAAATAAATAAAAATATATTTTAAAGAAAAACACTTTGAGATCACTGAAGTGTACAATCATTCAGACATAAAAATATATCATAATATTCAGGTTGATGGTATATAGAGGATTTTTTAAATCCTCATAATGTACCATCACTTTGACAAGTTCCAATATTGCCACATTAACCTATAAGGAGGTAGTATTCACCATCCTTGTGGAAGAGAAAGACAATTAATTATTTCATATGCGCCGAAACCGGTTTGGCTCGGTGGATAGAGCATCGGCCTGCGGACTGAGGGGTCCCAGGTTCGATTCCGGTCAAGGGCATGTACCTGGGTTGCGGGCACATCCCCAGTAGGGAGTGTGCAGGAGGCAACTGATCGATGTTTCTCTCTCATCGATGTTTCTAACTCTCTATCCCTCTCCATTCCTCTCTGTAAAAAATCAATAAAATATATCTTTTAAAAAAAGATACAGGTAGTTTAAAACATTGTACACAAAATCACATGGTTCTACTATAAACAATGTCTCTGAGCTGTAAATTTATTATTAATATTTTTTTAATTTCTCTTTAAGGTGTCCATATTATTGGAATGTTTGTGACAACCCTGAATTCTGCCCCTGTTTCCCATTGCATTTATTTAATACATTTATTTTTTTAGGTCAATTTATTCAATAAATATTTATTAAGTGAGTTTTATATTCAAGAACTACCCAAGGTAGCCCTGGCCAGATGGCTCAGTTGGTTGGAGCATTGCATCATCCTATACACCAAAAGGCTGTGGATTCCATATCCAGTCCAGGTTTTTCCTCTCTCCCCCTTTCCCTTCCTCTCCCTCTAAAAATCAACAAAAACATATCCTTTAAAAAAACACTTCTCTCTGAAAAAAATATTGAAAAGAAAAGAACTATTACCCAAAATAGTGTGAATATAGATAGTGATGAAGAAAACAAAACACTTTTAGTAGCATAGGGCTTATGAGATAAATATATGACTAATACCGCCTTAATTAAACACATATTTATTAGGCTCTAGAAATACTGGGGTAAACAGGACAAACAAAATGGTTGACCTCATGAGGTTCGTAATCTATGAGATTATATTGAGCATTTTAGTAGACATCTGCGATCAAATGAATTTTAACATATGGCTTCATAGTAAGATAAAAGTGCAGGCCTATGGCAAAACAGTATTCTGTTTAGAGTGGGATGAACAGGAGTGGAGACTGTTGGATGACCAGGTCAGAGAGACAGACAAGGAGATTGTATGGGCCGCGGTGAGGGAGAATTGGGTTATTATTCTGAGATATTGGAAGCCTGTAAGGTTTTGAGCAGGAAAAGGGGGTAATCTCATGTATGGTCTTAAAGGATTGCTTTGGGTAACTGGAGGGATGTGCTGTAGGAAGACAAGATTTATTCAGGAGACTCACTGAGCAAACTTTTGTGATGTTGTATATTTTCTGCAATATGCTCATTTACAGGTGGGAATAATGAAGAACTTTCATAAAAGCCTGGTAATTGTGTTTTTGGTACTAACAACAAACTATAAAAATAAAAGTATGGAAATAGAAGCATCCAAAATTTTTACTAACCCAAATATATAAATCAGTCTTTCTTCTTGCTCTTGCTTGCTTTCTTGCTTCTTGCTTTCATCTCTCTTTTCAATAAATAAATCAGGAGCACTTTGCAGCCTTCATAGATTCTGGGTTCACTTATTATAATTCACCAAGAATGAAATTCTTTTTAAATGTTAAATAGGTTAGCTATGTAATCAACTTCAGACAATTAAGTATAAGCTGATCATTTACCTGAGAGAACCAACTTGAGAAGCACTAATCTTTGTAAGAACACTAGTCAGCTTTGCTAATAAAAATATTATATTTCTAGTGTAAGAATTTTCTCTAAAGATGAAATTGATGGGATTTCATAAAATAACCAAATTAATTTTCCCTCTACTGAAACGTCTGATCTTTGGGATCAGACTATGGGACTTACAGAAGACTAACACAAAGAATTCATACCCTTTCTTTTGCTTCCACTTTACTATATAATCTCAAAGAGACCAGAGCTCATAATTAAAAACAAAAATGAATATGCCTTAGTCCAAAGTCGTTTTTATTTCTGAATGAGTACTCTTGTGAAACTGATTTCCTCAATAGCAGGGCCAGGTGGAGAGATGGAGGTCACCCCTGTGTAGCAGCATGCTCCTCCCAGATCGATAGGAAGCTGGGGATGCTGTCTTCCGCCCTGACCAGATGGGCCAAGTCCTGCAGAATAGTCCACAGCCATTATTCTGTGCATCAGGCTGTGCAATTGATTTCAAGATAACAGACAAGAAGGAAAGGGCAGTTAGGCTTGACTGCCTCCTGTCAATACAGGAGCCCTGGAACAGTGTAATTCAGAAAATTTTTGTCAATTTGGGTAAGCTGGGGTGGAATCCTGACAGGGAGATCCTTTATTTGTCGTGCAGTTTGAAGATACAGTAGGATCTGTGCTTTGGTGCCTGGGCAGTGACAGGCCTGGCTAGAAGTGTAGGCCATGATGCCTGGCTCAATTTCACAGGCAAACCCCGTGGAAGATTTTGTTTCCTGGGCAGGAAAGAATGAAAAAGTCAGAAATAAAGGGTAGAGTTTATTTTTCAAAGCTTATCAAAGATATTTTATTTCTATAAATTCCTGCCTTGTCTTTTATATTATAAACTTATTTCTCTGTCAGTTTCTAAATTTCAATTATCTTCAGAATATAAAATTCCCTCTTTGACTATAATCAAATCACTAATGTGGGAAATGGAGGCACCAGGAAATATATTCTCTGTGTCCCTACAGTTATATTTTGACTTGAATTGGGCAAATCAGGTTACAATAATTGTGTCATGTACGGATGGATTTAAAATTGTGCATCAGGTTGTGCTAAATCATATGAAAAGTGTGTGAATGAAAACATTAATTATATCTCATAGGTAAACATCAAAAAGAGAGTAGACAAGTCATGCATTTGTTTTATTTAATACTAGAGATGTCAGCTACTTAACTACAAATTCCGTATGCCCCTTTGTTCTGTCATATTTCATCTGTTGTAGGACTTCATGAACATTTAAGCTGTTACTCTGTGGTTTAGAAATAATAATAATGTCAAAGTGGTTTTTTTTTCCAATCTCTTACTAAAACTTTAAAATACGAAAGTAGAGGCCCATTTTGATGAAAGGTAACATTTTGTTCAATAAATACTGAGAACTCAGGTGAATCCCAAGAATAAAAAATAAGCCAGCCATAAGTCACAATTTTTAAACAATGAAAGAATTAAGTGAATTTTCTGAAATAAAATGAATTTTCTATTTAGAATATCAAAAAAATAAAATGAAACCCACCCAAACCAAAAACAAGTAAATGTGATGGTGTTATGTGGTTTTAGTTTAAGGTATAGTTTTTTTTCAATATTTAGATTAATTTTTAGAGAGAGAGGAAAGGAGAGGGAGAGGGAGAGAGAGAGAGAAACATCAATGTGAGAGCTTAACATCATCTGCTGCCTCCTGCATGCCCCCTACTGGGGATCCAGCCTGAAACCAGGGCATGTACCCTGACTGGGAATGAACTGGCAACTTTTGGGGCACAGGATAATGCCCAACCAACTGAGTCACACAGGCTAGGATCATATATATATATTTAAATCCCTTCACCTTCTTTTATCTAACCCTCAACTCCCCTCTGAGCATTGTCAGTCT
>NW_006284843.1:4861046-4861926 GCF_000327345.1 Myotis davidii
TATCCTAATAATGTACCTCAACCTCTGTTTTGTCTGACATCAATATAGTCAATTTGGATTTCTCTCAGATGTGCACATAATTTTTGTTCAATTTTTAAATTTAACTTTTCATTTTTTAACTTAAAATACATTTTTATAGTCACCATACATAAGGGCATAAAAAAGGCTTTTCTTAAAAAAAAAAAGGCTTTTATTTTTCTTTGCTATGGCTTTCACAATTTATGAAAAGCACCTGGTAATTAAAGCCCAAGATTGTAGCTCCTCTGATTCAAACAGCCCCTCTGTTCAAACTGCAAGACAAGCTAAGCTACTCTCAAGGCTACATTCTTGCATACCACTCCTCCCTGCTGTTTTTACAATTCAGGGATAATTTACACCAAGGAGTCTGTTGTTAGTAAGAAGTTACCTTCACCCTTCCTACTTCCCCTTCAAACAGGCCTCTTTTGAACTCTTCATAACTTTTGCTCTAAGCATGTGTTACAGGCTTGGGAGAAATACTGATAAGACACCTTCCTAAGATATCTGTCTGGACTAAAAGCAAACAAACTTTTCAAGACAACCTCCCTGATGTCTGCTCAACTTCAACTTCAGCCTAGGGTTCCCCTTCCTTCCTTGTTGCTTAGCAACAGCCAGGGCTTTAAAGGAGAAGCTACCCTTTGTTTTCTTGCCTTGTATTGATTAACAATACGTGACCCTTTCCCTTCCCAGAAAGTAAGACATAAACTTTCTCTCTGCATCTCTTCCTTTAGTTGTGAATTCTTTCATAACCCATGTCACCAGCCAAACCCTAACACCAAATAGTTAGCTTTATATCATTTAAAAATTATCATCAAAACTTCTTTGTTTCCCATCTCTCAGGCATCACAATCCTGAATTGTCT
>NW_006284843.1:4862201-4864255 GCF_000327345.1 Myotis davidii
CTCTGGAGCCCTCCCATGATCCCTCCTCACCTGGCCAACCTCCTGCGTCAACCCCCAGCCCCAGTTGTGCACTGGTGGGGTCCCTCAGCCTGGTCTGTGCCTTCTCACAATCCGGGACCCCTCAGGGGATATCAGCTGGTTTTGGCCCGATCCTGCAGGCTAGGCTGAGGAACCCCAATGGTGCACAAATTCGTGCACTATGCCACAAGTATCTATATAATAATATTCAAAATTTGTCTTTCTGGCCTCAAGAAATATAACTTCAATTCATATGCATATTTTTGTTTGAAAGAATTATAATACTATCATGAATAGAAACTTTCAAGTAAAAATATGTGCTATAAAATATTAGAAAAACTCTTTGGTGGGGCATGTGGGATAGAAATACGAATTCATTGATAAGAAAAAGAATGATGTAAACTTCTAGTTATTAAGGAGAAACATTTTTAAAAGTGTGAGCAGAGATTTAAAATCACTAGGCATTTAGATTGCAGTTAGTACTCTTTGAAGTCTCACATAATCATCTTATTTGATGATAGTAATATGTACATGAAAATTATATAGTTTTCAGGCATTTAAACTTACGATGGCTTTTTTAAATATAATTTTATATATGCTTGGATTATATTGATATTTTCTCATACCTTTAAGGGTCCATGACAAAAGAAATATAAGACCACTGTGCATCATAAATGTTTTTTACTGCAATAAGATAACTTGGTGGGGGATATTTCAGGTGATAAATGAGAAGTAATCAAAGGCAAAAATGTAATGAAATTAATATTGTTCACATAAGTTGTGTACAAATCCTTTAATAATAATAATATTAGTGACATTTTCCATTAAATATTGTATTTCTATAATTTTCTTAAAAACTACTATAAATCATATGCTAGTATACTTCTCACTGTAGATATGGATGTATATTAGTATATACATTTATATTATAGATATTCATATAATTCAGTGATATCACAATATATACACATATACAATGATATATACATATATATCATTATGTCACTAAATTATACAAATAAAAGTAAAAAATCTAGAATTATTTAAAATAAACATCCTCAATTTTCTTCAATTTATGAAAAGAAGGTTATAAGAAATTCTTTTTAAAAGGGGGGGTTGTAGTCTTTTTAGGAACTCACAGAAGCATTATTTTTGTTTTGCTGTTATTTTTTTGTATTTATTTTACCTCTTGGGAAAGAAAACACAATTACTATGGATAATAAGTCATAACATAAAACACTAAAATTTTTGTCAGCTCAAGTGTCTATACTTTTTTCATTTATAAATCTCTACTCTTATAAAAGCAGATAAACCATCTTCACCAAACAACAAAGGCTACAGGTGCAGAAATGGCAGTCAGTCTAATTTTTATATATTCAGTGCAACTATAAGCAAGGGAACTGTATTTTTGTGTCTGCCTGATATCACATGTACGAATTGTGAATGCAAATGCTGCTCACAAATAGTTTACAAAGTTAAGTATATCCTAAGAGTTTTCCTTTGTTCAATTGAGGGTTTTTCTGTTTACTAAGACAAAAATTGTTTCCAGCACTTGAAATGTGATCGCATTGTTCAGATACAGATCCTCAAGTGTCCAGAATCATAGATATGTATCTTAAATGTCAGTGGGGACTGTCTGTGTTAATCCATTCTTTTTCACACAAACATGCCCTTGGCAGTTCTACTCAGGATTCAATGATGCTGTTTAATTGACAATTTAAAATTTACAGCATGCAATGCCTCTATCCCTAATCCCCAAACCATATTTATGTCTTTGTAAGTCATAAGCAGGCCAAGGACACTGAGGTCTTTAAGTTTTAAGAGCCTGTGGGATCTGGAATGTATATCAGCCTGTACATATGTAACCTGCTGAGAAATAGCAGCAGTGTAGGAAAATATGGTTCTGCTTCTTGATCAGTGTAAGTTAAATATTCCTTTAGTTCTTCCCTTTCATTATGTATTTCCAGCTCAGTGCTGTGAAACCCACTGACAATAAATCCCTGGAAACTAGGGTGTGAGAGAATTTGTTTACTTGT
>NW_006284843.1:4864291-4901078 GCF_000327345.1 Myotis davidii
CCTAGAGTTTTGGTGATACAATTTGCAGACCACTTGTACTGAGTGTATTTCCTTTACCAAGAACAGTTTTTTTATTTGTTTGTGATGGAATTTAACATTTATTCTTAATATGCAAGAGAAAGAGGCAATATTTGACTATGGGAGGTTGTTGTTATACTAGTAAATTTTTTAAAAAAAATTAACTATAACCATTTATCTTAGGTTGCTAAGAGCTAACAGGATAAAATGACAGAAGGGTAATTTGTGAAGATAGTGAAGACAGGAAATGACTTATTGAATAATTAAAAACAATCAAAAGGCATAGTTATGATTGCAAGTTTTATAAATAAACATTACATAAAGTCACAGTATTTTTTATGATTTCACAACACTTTTATGGTAACACTGGGATGAAGATTTTTTTTCTTGGTAAGAATTATGTAAAAAGGGATAGGGGTGGCCTGGTTGGTGTGGCTCAGTGATTGGGCACTGACCTATAAACCAGGAGGTCAAGGTTCAATTCACAGTGAAGGCACATTCCCAGGTTGCAGGCTCTATCCCCAGTGTGAGGCATGCAGGAAGCAGCCAATCAATGATTCTCTCTCATCATTGATATTTCTATCTCTTTTGCCCTCTCCCTTCCTCTCTGAAATCAACAAAACTATATTTTAAAAAAGAGAGATGGGGGTATCTACTTGTATTATATGGTTCATTTTTATTTCTGTCAGAGACATAAAAATGTAAAGTTCAAACAATGATAGCAATAAAATTGATATTTTAAGGAAGCCTTTGTTGTCTAAAAATATTGAAGAAAGTAAACAAAAGTAAATCTTTTAGCAACTGATTGTTTAAAATCAACTTTGATATTTTGCAACCATTATTATTTACATAAAACAGAGTTGCTTAAATGGAAAACAATATTATATAATAGATAAAGCAAGGAATATGTCATAAGAGCCATGGATACTAATCTGAAAACTTTAAGAAAATTTAACACTATTTAATTATTGTAACTAAAACAAATCCAGTAGCCTCTATTTTTTAGTCTGAAATCCAATATAATAAAAGCACCACATGCAAATTGACCAAATGACAGAACAACCAGTAGTTATGATGCGCACTGACCATGAGGGGGCAGATACTTAACACAGGATCTGCCCCCTGGTGGTAAGTGCACTCTAGCAGGGGGAGCACTGCTCAGCCAGAAGCTGGGCTCACGGCTGGCGAGTCCGGCAGCAGTGGCGGGAGCCTCTCCCACCTCCGCGGCAGCGCTAAGGATGTCCGACTGTTGCTTAGGCCCGCTCCTTGCTCCTCGTTTAGTCGGACATCCCCAAGGGCCTCCAGACTGCGAGAAGGCTCAGGCTGGGCTGAGAGACCCCCCTGAGTGCAAGAATTTCATGCACTGGGCCTCTAGTAAAAATATATATATTTTTTAAAAGAATCATGATATCTAAGGTATAATACAGCTAGAAGATGTGGGAATTTTAGCCCCCCCAGAATGGAAAGACCTTTTGAACAATGGGGCATTTGATTGAGATCACATCTTGTAAAAAAAGAAATGCTCTAAAGATCTCATTGTAGAACTAAGTAAAAACTGCAGCGTACCTTCCTTACAAAAAAAATAATATCAAGACTAGCAGTATAAGTAAAATCTACCAATCAGTAATTCAAATGCCTGCTAAAGCAGAAGTCAACATTTTTTAGAGAAATATAAAAGAAACTAAAGTCTCTGTAAAGTATCATTGGTATCGTCCAATATACAATCAAATCCACTTGACATGTGAAAATGGGGAAATATTACCCTTAGACAAGAGAAATAACAATCAATGAAAGTCAGTCCAGATTTTATCTAGAAGTTAGACTAAACAGACAAGGACTTTAAAGCAACTGTTATAAATATGCTCAAGAAAATAAGTAAAAGGAGACATAGTGAATGATCAGATGGTATATCTCATTGTAGATAACATAGGTATTGAGTAGGGCATTAATGTATGGGACCACATCATTAAGATTGCATAAATTTACTATGAGATGCCATTTATTCTTTCCAGGTTCAAGAACAGGCAAAATCAGGCTGTCAAGAAGATTCAGTGGAGATATTAACCATTTAGTCATTGGTCCCGTATAATAATTAATTACATAGTAAGTCTTATATAATAAGTCAAAGTTTAGAGCCTCTGTTGTAGAGGCACAAAAGCCAAGAAGTGCCCTTTTATGCTTTTTATCTTTTTGTTATGTAAATTCTTTTGGTAAATTTTGGACTTTCAATTGGGTCAAATTATGAACATTCATAGATAGTTAGATATTTAGGTATAATAGATAGATGTTTATATATTTGTGTTGTTTGTGTATTTTTAAGTGCCCTGCTCCTGTATTCAGGTTTTTTCTTCTATTCTAAACAAACAAAAAACTATATTATAGTACATTACATTATTTGTTTTTTTAAAAGGTGATTTTAAATGAGGAAAGATTGCCTAATGAAGCATGCCTCATTGTAAATGTAATAATTAATAAAGTACATAATTTGGTAAAAAATATATATAGATGAACTTGCTCCTGTGGTCGATTGAATCTTCATAGTTAATATTGTCCTTGCCTATATGTTCATTCACTCTAATAAATTGGCAGTTGATTTTCAATATACCATTATTGTATATGAAACTCGAATTAGAGATGTTAAGAACTGGATACCAGAAGATAAAGAAAATATTGCAATAGGAAGTAACTTAGCAATCACACACACACACACACACACACACACACACACACACACACACGTGCGTGTAATAATATATTCTTATTTTTACAAAAAAGAAAAGTTGGGACAGGGAGTTATTTACACAAAGTCACAGAGCTTATAAATGCCACAATCTGGATTTGAAACTTTCTCTCTTTCTGTCTTTCTTTTCCAGACTTGTCTTCATTTATACTCTATTAGACACTGTTCTTCAAGCTTTGTGAGCCAAGTTTCTTCAATCACAACTAGTTAATTTTAAGCAAATTCTTAATCTCTAGAAATTGGATATTGTTCATTGTCAGCAAGGTGCAATTTTCTGACATTAATCTAAGTTTTATATTAGAAACATAAAAAGCCTTGAGAAATATAAAATCATGAAATTATATCATCAGACTGCTATCTTTTGAAATAATATAAAATAATCTTAAACATAGGGATTAAATTTAATTTTATTATGGTAGAACCATTTTGGGGAGGTTTATAGTTTAGCTTCGCAGAGTCAGGTAATCAATATTAACCAATTTAAATCAGATTAAGGTTATACTTATATATCTGATGCATGTCATGTCTTATGCTATGTTTTACTTATCCAAATATATGTCTGTAAAATATACATTATACTTTAAAATTAATAGGCCATGATTATATTTTAAAATATTTTCTAGTAAGTCAATGTAATTTCTATTCAAGTTATTCTCAATATCTTCTATCTTAATCTGATTTTTGTTTGTTTGTTTGTTAACCCTCAACAAGGATATTTTTCCGTTGATTGTTTTAGAAAGAGTGGAAGGGTGGGAAGGAGAGGCATAAGGAGAGAGGGAGAGAGAGAGAGATCCATGTGAGAGAGACACATTGATTGGCTGCCTCCTGCAGGTGCCCAGACTGGGACAGGGACTGAACCTGCAATCGAGGTATGTGCCCCTGACTGGAATCAAAACCTGGGCCCTTGGGTGTATGGGCTTATGCTCTCACCATTTAGCACACTGTCCAGGACATCTCTTAATATTTTTAATATCATAAATAATAGCATTTTAACTATCTCTTTTCTATTCGGGTCCAATTGATTTTTGTTAATGATTGCTCTTTGGTAGAACAGCATGAGTTACTACTCCTAAACAATATGATTCCACTCAAAATGATGCCTTTGGGCTATCAATCGTAGGCAAAGCAGAGTATAAAGGTCCTAATACATGATTGTGAACTCTACCCCTCATCCACAAAGACATGCTTTTTAAGTATATTTTAGTGCCCTGGCCAGTGTGTCTAAGTGGTTTCAGCTTTAACCCAAGCACCAAATGGACTCAGGTTCAATTCCCAGTCAAGGGCATGTACCTGGGTTGCAGGTTCGATTTCCCACCCTGGTAGGAATGAGTTTGGGAGGCAACCAATTGATGTGTGTTTCTCACATCAATGTCTCTCTCTCTCTCTCTCTCTCTCTCTCTCTCTCTCTCTCTCTCTCTCTCATAAATCTTGTTGGGGTAACTGGGTAGTCACATGCAAAGAATGAAATTTAATACTTACCTTAGACCATACACAAAAATCAACTCAACATAGACTAAAGACTTAATAAGAACTGAAATTGTAAAACTACTAGAAGAAAAATCGGGGAAGAGTTCTTTGACATTGGTTTTGTCAATGATTTTTTGGATTTGACACCCAAGCCCAGATAACAAAAGCAAAAATATATAAATGGAAAGCAACTTTATTCAAAATCACTGTCTCTCTTCTGTAGTATAAAATAATATAAGAGTATTGAAATATTATTCAGCATCTTTTCTTAAGGAAGGAATATAAAAACAAAAGTTTCAGTGAACCAGATCATATTCAATTTGGCTTCCAGCGACCAGGCAAGAAAAGGCCAGGAGTTCAAGAAACACATGGCAATAGGATATTCAGTACCTAACTCTTTTTAGGGCATTAACATCCAATGGAAAAAAATAAAAATTAAATTTTGAAGAATATTCATCTTTATGATTTCAGCTATTCTAGCGCAGCTGGAGTGACAGAATGACCAACAAAATCTGGAGTGGAATTGAAGCTAGATCTACTCAGCCAAATTAACCATAGAATGGATCCCTTTGGGTCATTCATCCAGTGCCTATTTGTGGTACAGACAGAACAACACAACAACCATGTGCTTCAGGTTTAAAAGTGTATATTCTCAGGAAGATTTTAGTTATTAAATTGTTTGGGTTGACAAATCATAACTCTAATTACTTGGGTCATTCAACACAATTTTTTTTTTTATTGTATGATCTACTAGTAAAAAGACATGTAAAAGCAGTTTACCACGAATTTATTATAGGGAGCCAATGGGGATAAGGGATGTGGAGAAAGAAATTATTTTCCTTAAAGCATGAAAACTAGAGCAGTGAGTTTCCCTAAAACAAATTTGTCAACTTCCAAATGTTTCCTCTGGGCTATACCTGAGCAAAGCTCTATAGATGTGGCTAGTATAATATATATTTATGTGATTTTGTTTTATTTTGATGAAACTATAGATTTCATCATTAAATTTTATTGCACCTTTTATAACAATGTTATATTTGTTATTATAATCTTATATTTGTTTTTGTAATCTTTAAAATAATTCATTAAGTGTCATATTGCCTGTGAAATAGACTCCGGTGTACTTTTGGCCTGAACCAGAAGCAGATAAGGGGGAAATGATAGTATTAAGAAAGTACTCTAAATTAAGAATTGGAAAACTGGGCATTATCCTTAATTCTTAAAGTAGATTCTTTTGGCTTTGTGATTTAGGTCTTGAGGATTTGATTTCCCTTTATATAAAGTGAGGGTGCATGGCTAATGCATTTTAAAAATTTATCAGCATTAATATGCTATGAATCAATGAACCTTCTCTTATTTCCATATCTCACTTATGGAGTTTAACTGGGAAACTTTATCAAGATTATACTCTATCTGCACCCTTAAAATCTACTGATTGGGCACCGTGGGAGACAAAATAAGATAGCCATGTCCTAATCGCCAACCCTAAGAATATGTTTTGTTGCAAGGGAAAAAAAAAGAATAAAGTTTGTAGGTGGAATTAATATCGTGACTAATAAAATACAGAAATTATCCTAATTATTGGGAAGGCTCAGTCTAATCATGTGAGAGCTTAGAAATAGAAGAGTGTGACAGAAGAATGGATCAAAGAGATGAAACAAACAAACAAAAAAAAGAGGAAGCAATTCCAAGCATAAAAGCTACTCAAATAGAGTAGAATCTTGATTAACCTACGCTTATTCATTTGATTAACCAAAGTTCTGCAGTTACTCTTCTCTTACCATTTGCATTGTTTATTTATCAAGTAATCAGTTTTAGTTTACAGACTCTGAAGTTATCTACAACCAAAAAATATTCCTTGGCCCACATATGAAAAAATTAAGACATTAGTGTATGTTGCCATATTTTAACTTAAAATTAAATTGTTTTTCATTAAAGGCCTGGGATGAAGTTTACTATGATCACAAGTGTATAACTGTAAATGGTGTTAAATTATATAGTGGCATATGTTGGCAGGTATTGGGGTGCACAGAAGTCTGGAGTCCACTGTAGTCTGGATGGTAAGGAAAGTATTCTCTGAGAAAGGCTTTATAAAACATAATACCTAAAGAATAAGAAGTGAATGAGGTATAGGGCTTAAAGATTATAAAAAGTATTGCATGATTGCAATGGTATTATCATATAATTTGCTTTTATTTATTTTAAAACACTTTATTTCTACCATGATTAAATACTCTGGTAAGCCCTGAAAATATAAAAACAAGTTAGACAAAACCCCTAGCACTCAGTGAATTCATCCTCTCATGAATCATTTGCCACAGAATAGAGGTATCTGATGAGAATCCTCACAATTACACTCCTCATTTTGTGTTCTTTCTCTTGCATGGGGTAAAATTGCAAATACTCATTTCACTGTCAAATGATACAATGATTCCCTGAATATTTTATTATTTACAGTTTCCTTGTCTCCTCTGGCATTGAACAATTTTGGCAAGTTTTTAGCACTATTTTTGCCAAGCCACTCATCACTGATACTGTAATGGCTCAACAGAAGTAGAACCCTCTCTTTGTAGCTGATTTTTTCAGGTGTGCGCTTTATAGCAACCCTAATGGGCAGACAGTTCACTGCATCTCTAGCTGTTGGCATATGGCATCCAGGAGGACAAGGCAGCCCAAACAGCCCATCAGATTAACCATGTAATAGACCCAGAAGCTGCTTTAAAGCTGTAAAACAAAATTGCTTATGGAGTCTGCCAGCACACCAGATGCTGCTATTGGAAGAAAAATCTTCCAGTGCTTAGCATCTGGGTCTCATGGTTGCCAGGAAAAAAAGAGAGAGAGAAAGAGAGAGAGCGAGCGAGCAAAGAATTGGCAGTTCACTTCCAATGAGATGACTTGTGCAATATAAAAAATTATATTTTTTAAAATGCCAAATGTATTCTGTTACAGCAAAGGTTAAAATTAGGTATTGTTCATGTATATCACTATTAGGCCACATCCTTCATCCTTAAGCAGCTGGTTGGTTGTTATCTAAATAAATCAGAACAGTGAGAATCTTGAATTTGAATGTGAATTTTTAGTCTCTTTCCAATAGGCTTTTTTACTGATATTTTGTATAATAAGATTCTTGACAACTTAATATAAATTTTATATTTAAACATGGTAAGAAATAATGTTTTAATATTAGCACACACTAGTTTGTTTCTTGACTGTCAATAATATCATTGAATGTTATAACCAAAGAAATGTCAATCAAATGTTTTTCAGTGCAATTGGTGTTCTAAGCCAAACAAACAGTAGATTTGAGTAATTAAATTTAAATCCAGTTAGATTTAATTCTTTAAGCCCAAATACAAGGCTAGTCATTTCTTGTCAGTTATATAATTTATCAGTATTGCCTAAACTCTGAAGAAAGATACCCATTATATTTAGATTTTTAAAAATTGATATATGATGAACAAAAAATGTATTAACTGTCTGATCATAAATGTTAATCTGTTTTACTTCACTCAGATGATTCTTTCTATACTGCTCAAAGAAATTCATTGGCCATAGACATTCAATGTAAAAGATCACCTCATACTAACAATATGAGCCAACAATTAGCACCTTAATATATGATGATGCCAAAACCCATTAATTCTCCAAATTAGATATAAGAATTAATTATACAGTTTAACTTTGTCAGAAAAGTATTAATTTAAAATACTTTTAAATCCAAATACCTATCTTATACTTCCAATACACTCAATAACCAACTTCAGTAAATGTGAATGTATTGTAATTTTTACTCAGTAATATGCCATAGGGCAATAATAATTAAACTTTGGTGATTATTCTATGCAGACAGATTATTTTGGAGATGAAAATGCTACTTACCTCTTGACATATAATTATAAACTCTTTTGTCAATTTTTTTGGGGGGAGGTAAATAACAAGGAAGAATTTTATTGAATCTGAATTTTTCCATTAAGCTTTAAAAAGTTATTGAACTCTAAAAATCAATATTTATTCTTAAAAAAATTGGAGAGCCATGGGGCAGTATGCATCTAATTTAAAGTGTAAAACTTTAGGTGTAAAAATTATACTTCAAACAATCTGAAGTCTGTATATGGTTTTACATGACCAAAACTGTGTGTGTGGGTGTGTATGTGTGCGTGTGTGTGTGTGTGTGTGTATGTTCATATAAGGAAATTTATGGTAACATTGTTGTAGAAATTATCTAAATGTTAATTAATTGAGGATAGGTTAATTGATTAATTATATCACATGGGACATTGTGCCATGGATAAAAAGAATGAGAGATTTCTTTATAATGGCACAAGGAAAGCATTAAGTTATAGTATTGAGCAAGAAAAGCAATATACACAAATTTTCTAGAGTATAATTTAATTTGTATAACTCTCAAAACTCTAAACCAAAATATCTAGGTTTATATACTTATTTATATAGTAGAGGCCCGGTGCACAAAATTGTGCACCAGTGGGGTCTCTTGGCCTGGCCTGTGGAATCAGGCCAAAACTGGCTCTCTGACACCCCTGGATTGTGAGAGGGTACAAGCCAGGCTGAGGGATCCCATTGGTGCATGATCAGGGCCAGGGAGGGATGTGGAATGTTGGCCAGCTGGGGAGGGACTGTGAGAGGGCTCCAGAGCATGTCTAGCCCATCTCACTCAGTCCCAATTGTCTGGACCCCAGCAGCAAGCTAACCTACTGGTCAAAGATCTGCCCGCTGGTGGTCAGTGCATATCATAGTAAGCGGTTGAGCAGCCTTAGCATATCATTAGCACATCCCGATTTGATTGGTTGAATGGATGACTGGACACTTAACATATTATGCTTTTATTATATAGGATAACACTGTTTCCAGGAAAGGTAGTACAGTAGGTAGAGTTGCTGAAAGTCCATAACTTTGTGTATTTCTATAGTGTTTCGTTGGTTTGAATAAGCACTACTATAATTGTAACAGGTGGCTTGAAACATTGAATTTTAAAGCAAAAGTCCACCTACAAACTTTATTCATTTCCCCATTTACTTATTGAATAAACATTTCTGTATATCTGCCATGTCAGAAGCACCATGCTAGTGGTGCATAGAGCTGGCTTGAAGCATCATGAAGTCTGGATGGAGTAATACTAAGCAGCACACTACCAAAAAATAATAATCAAAAAGTACTACAGAGGAAGGCATTAGAACCTGCTGGCACAAAGAAAAAGGATGAATGCTACTTAAACAAATTAAGGGTAGCTTTTGGGAAGAATAGAATTGTGAGATTAATCTAATAGATACATAGAAATTAATACATAGAGCCAGGCAGTTAGAGGAGAGAGTCAATAGAGAAGGTCAACCAAATAGAAAAAGCAGCTGAATGACTGTGAGGAGCAAAACTCTAAAGTGCCATTCAGGATTTAAATGATGAGATAAGTGATGAGGCCCAGGATTTACCTGGAAAGGTCACAAAGGCCAGATTATAAAGATCCTTGTAGGTTGCTGCTAAGGAATTATCCTATCTTGTCAGTCTATAAATAATGGAGTTCCATTAGAAATCTTAGAACCAAATAGAAACATTAAATATGCATTGTTAGAAAGATTACTATCTTGATAGTTTGAAAAATAGATTAGAGTAGGTTTAAATAGATAAGGATAGATTAAAAAGGCTAATAAAAGATATTATTTGGGAGGATATTTAAATATTCATTATATGTGTGTGCCTGTTTCTGTTTGTCTCAATTTTATGTAACTATATAAATCAGCAGTTCTCAACCTGCATATCAGATATTTACATTACGATTCATAACAGTAGCAAAATTACAGTTATGAAGTAGCAAGGAAAATAATTTTATGGTTGGGGGTCACCACAACATGAGGAACTGTATTAAAGGGTCATGGCATTAGGAAGGTTGAGAACCACTGATACAAATAAAGCATTAATTTATGTATATATTTAGCTTATCTGTTAACTCTTTAGTTTCTTACTATGCTATAACAAAATGACCTATCTTGACTGTTACAATTCAAAACATCATAAAAAAGACCATCTTAAATGATACAAAAAAAAGGATGTTTAGAAAAAGAAAAGAATCAGAATAGCCTGCGCAAATGATATAAAATAAGAAAACCAACCATAAATATTGAATTCCTTAAGATTAATGCAAAAATAGATTGATATCTGGCAAACAAAGTATGAATCCATGTAAAAACTGAACCTGATGTATCTATAAAGCCAAAATTGTATATTATGAAACATTTCCCTAGGACCTAGTATCCAATTGCTGAGATAAGTTTCTGTCTCTGTTAAATGTATAATAAAGAATATCTCTATTTCTAGATATTTATTTTCACTTTCCCTTTGATTATACTCATGACTTAATGACTTGTACTGTGATTTATCATTTTCTTTCTACTATTAAAAGTGATTGTAATAAAACCTGCTATTATTTACTTAGGATCCTTTGTGTCAAGCAGCCACTGTTGTAAGGAATACAGGGATAAATATTATTTCCATCTCACAGACAAGGGCAGCAAAACTTCATGGAGCTGAAGAGATGAGCCAAAAAGTCACAGTCCAGTGGGCAAGCAAGCCAGAGCCTAAGCCAGTATTAATCTGATTTTAGATCAGTGTTCTTTCCACTACACAGTGTTGAGTGGTTTAAAGCAAATTGAATTAAGTGTGTGATCATAAATTTTCATGACAAAAGTTGGTCTGTTAACTAGCTACACATTCAGTGAAGAAAAGCTTGGCTTAGCTGTTTAAATTGTTAGGTTTTTGGATAGAAAGCTTTCATTCTGCCACAAATTTAATCTGGTAGATTAAAGTAATAGGCCTAGTATATAGAGGTGAAATGATTAATGTAATATTTCTTGGCTGTAGCAAAACTTTTATACCACACTACTTACATATCAATAAATTTGTTAAAATACAACTTGAATCACCACACTGTTAGCCATTAGCATTACTAAATGCTCTCTTTGTTAAGAATAGTCTATGAGAACATAATAATCAAATGGATGCAAAATTTAAAAAAGAGATTTGTGATATCAGAAAATATATGAACCATTCAGAAATCTTTCAAGAACAATTTTTGGATAAAAGCTTGAAAATGTATGAAGCATAAAAATAAGTCCCAGTCATCTTATTGTACCACATATCTAGTTGTTTGTGTTTAAACATGTTTTAAATGATATATGTGTTTGTGTGTGTGTGTGTATACACATATATATATGAATCGATATATATGAACACATATACTCACAAATATAATTAGCCTTTTCAAAACATTACTATAACTTTTATACTTCAAAGAGTATAAAATGTGTGTTGTAGTAGACAAAATAATGGTTCCCCAAAGATGTGTGCCCAGGGTCTGTGACTATGATAACTTCATGGAAAAATAAACTTTGAAGATACAAATAAAGTAAGTATTTTGAGATGAAATATGATCCTGGATTATACAGTTGGGTCCAATCTAACCAAAATGGTCCAGATAAAAGGAAAAGCTAGAAAACAGAGCAGTAGATATGACCAGGATAGGCGAGAGAGGGAGAAAGAAATATCTTTGAAAATGCTAACCTGATGGCTTTGAAGATGGAAAAAGCCATGAGCCAAAGAATGCAGGTAGACTCTGGAAGTTAGAAAAGGCAAGAAAGGAAATATCTCACCTAGAGACTCCAGAAGGAATTCAGCCCTGCCTACACCATGTCTAAAGGGCTTCTGAATTCCAGAACTGCAAGATAATGCAGTTAAGTTTGTGCAAGTCTGTTACAGTAGCAATAGAAAACTAAAATACATATATGTTGCTGTGTACATAGTCTACATTAATAAGCTCTTGGAGAGGGTAAGAAAGGAGAGCAGAAAGGAGGGGGAGGGAAGACGGAAGGAAGAAGAACTTGAATTAGAGAGGTAGAGAAAGATGGGTTACTAGTGAATCATTATCATCTTGGAAATTTTTTAAAAAGTAGAGTTATTTAACAGTAAACTCTAATCTAATTGGACAGAGGAATAAAGTTTTATTATATTACAGATGACACCTAGCTATATATGCTGGAATATATGTACAGGATTTGAGTTTTAAGACTATTGTGGCTAATTAGACAACTGAGGGGAAACTAACAACTACTACAACAATGTGGAGAATAAATAAACTATGCAAATGCAAGACAAACAGTTGTAGCTTTTATGAAAATATGATATCACAATAGCTATAAAGGTATCAGTTCTAAATGACATTTGAAAAGTGCGTTTAGCTCACTGAGTTAATTATTGATGTGTGGGGAAAGGTATATGAAATATCTTTATTCTTTTCAGGCACAATCTCTATCAACTACTCTATAAGGTAATCATAAAAACCATACTATATACATAATTTTTTATGATCACAAATTTGAATTTGTGATCATAATTACCTAAGGCTGCACTGCTTAATACAATAGCCACTAGTCACATTTGACTATTTAAAATGAAGTTCTATTAATCAAAATTAAGTTAAACTAAATATTTATTTCCTCTGTTGCACTAACTACAGCTAAGCCTTGAGCAAATATGGTTTTGATCTGGGTATTCCACTTACACGCAGTTTTTTTCAACAAATGCTGTAAATATACTTTATGATTTTCTTAATAACGTTTTTTTTCCTCTAATTTACTTTAAGGTAAGAATACAGTATATAGCACTTAGAACATATAAAATATATGATTACTGACTGTCTATGTTATCAGTGAGACTTCCAATTGCCAGTAGGATATTAGTAGTTAGGTTATGGGGGAGTCAAAAGTTACATGTGGATTTTTGACTGTACCAGTAGTCAGCACTTCTAACATGGTGAACTGTACATTCAAGGGTCAACTGTACATTTCAACTATCCAATAGCCACATGTAACCCATGGAGACCATACTGGGCAGTGCTGTGGGACATTTTCATCATCACATTGGTTTCATATTAAACAGTGCTGTTTTAAACGCTAGATTAAGTATGAAATGTATAGGAAATAAGCTACTTAAAATCTGTTACAAATATAAAAAGTTCATTTCCAAGTGTAAAAATAAATCTCATGCAGCAAAGGGAACACCTTTCTTAAAGAGTCAGATATTTAAAATCAAAATATAAATTCATCTCATAAATGGTATTTACTTAAATTAATAAAGAAAAAATTTGGATTAAAAAAAGTAAGTGTACATACGATAAGTGCATAGGAAAATATTCAGACTTACAATAAAATTTAATTTTACCCGGTAATGGTATGCTTGCTACCCTAAACTGTTCAATGCTAGATTATACACTGAGTGGCCAGATTATTATAACCACCTGATGTTTGTAGTTAAATTAGCTATAATTTCATGCTGAAGTTGCTAGAGAGCCAGACCATTATAAATAGGGAAGCAGCTGGGGGTGACTGTGCCTGTAGGGGAGGGAGGGGAGTTGGAGGGGACCAGACCTACACAGGAGGGCAGTTAGGGGCAACCAGACCAGCAGGGGAGGGCAGTTAAGAGCAACCAGGCCACTAGGGGAGGGCAGTTGGGGGTAATCGGGTCTGCAAGGGAGCAGGTAGGTATCAATCAAGCTGGCAGGGGAGTGTATTAGGGAGTGATCAGGCTGGCAGGCAGAAGCAGTTAGGGGCAATCAGGCAGGCAGACAGGCGAGTGTTTGGGAGTCAGCAGTCCCGGATTGTGAGAGGGATGTCTGACTGCCGGTTTAGACCCGATCTCATAGGGGTCCCAGATTGGAGAGGGTGCAGGCTGGGCTGAGGGACACCCCCCTCCAGTGCATGAATTTTGTGCAGTGAGCTTCTAGTATATATATAGTTGTATAAATGTGCATATGCATTTGGCAATATGAATCAAATCATATTATTGTACACCTGAAACTAATACAATGTTATATGTCAATTATACCTCAATTTAAAAAACAATTGGCCAGAGTAGGAATATTTTTCACCATGAAAATTAGAAAATAGTACCAATGAGGATTTATGCCCCAACCGCCTCACGGACAGAGTGCCAGTTCAGACCTTTCCCAGCAAACTACTGATTAGAAGACACAGCTCATGGAAACACTATAAAATTAGACAAATACATTTTACATGATTGTAGCAAATATTTCCAGGAATAACTATTTTACTTTATAATGACAACTATTTTACTTTATAATGAAATTCATGCACTCAGGAGGGGGTGGGGAGGTCGCTTAGCTCGGCCTGCACCCTTTTGCTCCTTTCTGCTTAGCTTGCTGCTCCTTAGCACTGCGGCAGAGGCAGGCGAGGTTCCCACCACCACTGCTGCAGTCACCAGCCATGAGCCCAGTTGCACTCCCTCTGTGGGAGTGCACTGACCACCAGGGGGCAGCTTCTGCATTAAGCATGTGCATTATAGTGACCAGTCATTCTGCCATTTGGTCAATTTGCATATTAGCCTTTTCTTATATAGGATTGACTCCTTTTAATTGTAAATATGCTTCTAAAATTTCACCTTTAAAAGCAACACATTCATTTATATGTACCAAACATATCAACATAAGTACTGGTGGAGGAAAAGACTACCTTAATTTTACTCAAACTGATATATATCTAATCTATATCTATATCTATATCTATCTATATCTATATATCTAGTTTGGAACTCATTTCTTATGAAAGCATCACAAGAAAACAGAGAGTTTTATAAAACAACAACAACAACATGAAAGTGAAGAAGGTATCGTTTAAAAGCTGTGTTAGCCCTGGCCAGTTTAGCTCAGTGGATAGAACATCGGCCTGGGGACTGAATGGTCCCAGGTTCAATTCCGGTCAAGGGCATGTACCTTGGTTGCGGGCACATCCCCAGTAGGAGGCGTGCAGGAGGCAGCTAATCAATGTTTCTAACTCTCTATCCCTCTCCCTTCCTCTCTGTAAAAGAATCAATAAAATATATTTTAAAAAAGCTGTGTTAAATGATGCAAAAATTGGCTCTATGATGATTGATGCCAATCTTGCAAGTCAAGAGCCTAGATAATGTTCTTTAATAAAAGTTAAGAAAGGAAAAAAAAGGTGAATTTCTAAATAAAAATGTTTTGTATAATATAAATGAAATAAAATATACATACATTAAATGGAAATAGAGTCAGGAATACTAAATATGAGATTACTTTGTCTTTATGCTTTGTATTTAGAATGCCACAGTTTTGCTAAAATTTAATAATAAAAAATAAAACCCTAGAATACTAATGCTTATGGAGGAAAGCACTAAAGACAAAAGAGCAATATATTGTTTGGAACAACTAATATGACATTAGCTGTTGGGAGCATTATGAATTACATTTTAATTATTTAATATTAGTCAACAACATGGAACTCTCTTGCATTCATGTGCAATTCTATTCTGAGAATATGTGATTAACTCTCTGCTACGGCCCCAAAATATCCTGCTTGAAACGATGCTGAGATTGATTACCAGTCTGCAAACCAATATCCCCCTGCATCAAAATTCAAGTGCATCATCGTGGCAAAGAGGGCGTTATGGCAGATGTCATCCAATTGCTCGGTAGCTGCATGATCTATGGTGTGAATGGTGATTGATGCTATTGACATGTCATGGCACCTAAAATAGAGTGTGTCTGTGTACGTCACAGGGAGAGGGATATTCATATTTGGATGGAAAAATGAAGGCAAAATTATAGAACTTGAAAAATAGTTGGCCATAGGAAAGGGATGCCGTGCATAATGAATGTAACAGCTGTTTTTGGAAACAATGTAGGAGCAATATAGTACCAGTAAGAAAACAGCGCTATAACAAAAAAACGTGGGGGGAGGTTGCTAAGCAGAAGATGTATGTGGCTTTCCCTTTCCAATTGTTTACATTTTACTTAGTTTCATTACAAGTGTAAGAGTGGAGGTGGAAAGTGGTGTTGAGTGTAAATGTCCTCTTGTTTAACAAAAATGGCATTTTTGTCTGTCACACTTCACCAGTGGAAGAATAAGGAAAAGGTAAGGAGATACTGAAGGACTTAAGGTTAAGAAGTAAATTGCACCTGGTGTAACAATTTTGAACCAAATCTTATATAAAACATCTGATTTTCAGCTGTAAAAAGTATAGGTAAAAGAAGAAGACATCAGAAAGTTGTTGATATTAATTTTGTATATTTAGTTTAGAAAAGCTTATTTTGTAATTTATTTCAAGAATTTATTTTCCGTGCAGATTAGATCAACAATGAAAGCCTTTTTAAAAAAAGATTCATTATTAAGCAGTGAATATATGTATAAACATAAGTAATGTTATGCCAACCCCAGGAGGCAGGAAGCCTGATAGACATTATTGAAAAGAGATGGGGGAAGAGGGACATGATCCCAAATCACATAATGTAGTGAAGGATGATAAGTGCAAATAAAGTTACTATACAGACATTGAGCATTATTGATTGCATTCTTCCCAGTGTTTTTGTGTGCTTTTTTTTTTCTTTTGATTGGGAAGCAGCTACTCATTCTTTTCCTATGGTGATGTAAAAATATCCTTTCCTTCTTTTTGCATCCATTTAGAAACTGTAAACATAGAGTACAGAAATTGCACAGAATGTCACAATGCCAATTATATAATACTAGAGGCCTGGTGCACAAAATTCTTGCACAGGTGCGGTCCCTAGGCCTGGCTGGAGATCAAAGCGCAAGCGTCTAGTGTGGAAGGCTAGGTCCCAGCTGATCTCTGGGCCCTGGGAAGCACCTGGGCTCCTGGGCCCCCACTCACTCCCCTCCACCTGAGTCACAGCATCCAGAGATGCGGTGAGCGGCCTGGACGCTGCAGGCCAGGGTGCAGAGTGGGCTTCTGGGCTGCCCAGCAGTGCCACCCAGAAGCCAGTCAGGTAGTGCGCGCTCTCCTGGCTGGCCACCCCTGAGATCCCAGTGGCTGAGGCCCGCCTCACCCAGAAGAGGCCGCATGGATGTGGGACAGGCTCCTCACTGGAGCCCAGCAACTGAGCGAGGGGGCTTCCCTGATATGAGCCCTGGTATCTAGGGGGAGGGTAGCAGAGGGAGTGAGAGCCAGCTTGGCAGACACCCCGCATTCCCACCACACCTCTGTCCCATCACCCCTGCACCCCAGGTAGCCAGCAAGAGATCACAGCCCCCCACCTGGGCGCCATGGGAGGTTGGTTGCCACCACCCACCCCCAAATCCCTGCCTCAGCCTGGGGCCCAGCCTGATTGGGCAGGTGATCAGGATCCCCTGGCCCTGGTCACTGTCTGCGAGGTGATCGGGCCCCCGCTCGCACCCAGCTTGGCCTGGCACCACCCGCTCACCTGCTCCACCATCCTGCCACGGTCCCACTCTCATCCGGGTCCACCGGGGTTGCAGTGCCTCCACCGCCACCCACTCCAGCGCTGTGTCATTGATGCCCACCATGTTCCACACTGCCCCCTGGTCAGCACATGTCATAGCGAGCAGTCAAACTCCAGGTCTCCTGGTCAAATGACCACCCAAGGGGATAATTTGCTTTTATTGTATAGGATGGTTAATTTTTGTGCATAAGAAACAAGTTCTGAATTCTAGAAAGAAAAAAGTCACTTAAAGTAAATAATAAAAGATTTATTTTTTTTTAGTTTATTTGTATGCATATTTATGGAAATGTTTTAAAATTGCACAAGCAATATCTAAGAAAAAAATGAACAGTAATGGTATTCTAGGCCCTGTTACAAGCAATATATTTATAAATACCTAGCCCAGGTTACACACACACACACACACACACACACACACACACACACACAGACACTCATAATGATCATATGTGTTAAATATAAATATTGTTATCCTTGATTTACCAATAAAGAAAATGAAGGAAAGAAAGGTAAATAACACCTAATGTTACACAAGTAGTTTGTGGCTGAATGGAGATTGCTACTGTTAAAAGATAAACTGAGGTTCATTAAAATTTTAAGAGTTTAATTGAACAAACATTGATTTGAATCTGGCAGTTCCAAACCGAAAGTGGTTAGCCCTCTGCCAACAGGAGCTAGGGGAGAAGTTTTGACAGAGATGGGTAAACAAAGCAAGGAAATTGCTTGATTGGCTACAGCTTAAGGAACTTGATTTTTCAAAAGCTGCTTCCCCAGCTAATGCTGGCTGGCGGCTTCCCTCAGCGAAGACTCTTTGCCAGGTCAGCGTGTCCTCACCCTGCCTCTCCTGCCTCCCTGTGATTTGGGAAAGCCTAGTTGGCTGTTTGTGATGGGTTGTTCTTAAGTTTCATTTTCTTGGACTCAAAACCTAAGACTGGCTTATGTTTTGGTTTGGTTACTCAGGCTACCAAGGCTGTAGAGCCACCTCAGTGGAATGCCCTCTTTGTTTAATTACTTTAACACTGCTTAGGTGGCGTAGCTTCTGAAGCTGCAGTCTTAAATGCATGTTCAGTGCAGATGGTTTGTGATTACAGGAACACCCATAATGCATTTTATGAAATCATATTTAATATTTTTAAAATACTTTATTCTCTGTAGTCTTAATTTGGAGATGATCAATAGGCTTAAAACTCCTTAAATGCTATGTTGTAAAACTCCTTAAATGCTAAATTGTACGCTTTTCTTGGGGGAAAGGGTATTAAAGGAGAGTTTACAAAACTTTCCTCTATTTCTCAAAGGGAAATTTGACCAAAAATGTGTAAGAACAATTGACTTCATCCTGACTCCTAATTTTACTAGTGAGAAGAATGAAACCTAGATCTATAGGTGGTCCAACTATGGCTGACGTTGGCCAGTACAGTGCTCTGCTGGGAGGAGTCAGCACCGCCTGGAGAAAGAGCAGTGGACTCCCTGGAAGCAAGAACAGAGCCTGTGGGAGAAACCATCGCTCAGACTTCCATTGGCTTCCCAGGTGTCTGCTTTGCCCTCTCGTCACTCCTCCTATTGTGTTATCCCAGCCCTCACTCAGAAATTTATTTTATTTTTTCATATTCAAGATTTTGAAACTGCATTTGTCAAATATGCACTCCCCAAAGTAATTTTGTAAAATTCTACCCTAATAGTTTTATATACCTGCATAGTCTTCTCTTGTTCTTCATTAACAATAAAATATAACAAAAAATGTTATTGGGTGAGTGATAGAGATAAGACCCTACTTCTTTAAGTAAGTTTATAAAATACTAATATGCTAAATATTCTATATTAGTTTGGGGAGATGGTCTTGTAAATTTTAATTATGAGAAGCTAGATTTCTTATGAGCTGAATTTAATAGACTGTAATCCTCCTAACAAAAGTAAAATTTGGGTCAGAGTATAGAAAACTTTAATCCAGATGACAATATAATACTTCAGCAGCCAATCCTGAAAAGATTATTCAGGATGAAATCCAGTGCTTCTGGTAACAGTGTACATCACTGAAGATAAATTTAGAATAAATAACATGCTTGATGCTTCTAATTCCTTAAAATCAACATAGAAACCTTGCAAGCTATTTCATGCCAGGTTTGACAGATGGCGATGCTGTTTGAGGATATACTGCAGTGATAGCAATGAATGGTGCAGCAGCTGAGGTGTGCTTGGGTAGAGAGTGAAACAAACATAAAGAAGTTAAAATGAAGTGTTTCAGAACATACCCCTTTGCTGAGCTGCCTTTAAACTACCTTGAAATATTTTCTACTTTGGGAAGTTTGGAGATCAGCAATGCATAAAATGGCATTCAGATAAAAAGATGGATGGCAATTCTACAAAAGTAATAGTTTGAAGAGAATAAAAAAAACCTCTGCATTACAAAACAAATATTTTTTGTAAGATACATGACCTTATCCACTTTGTGGCATTATTGTAATACTTCAAGTTTATATTTCCATTAATTATTGGTTATCATTTGTCTCATTATACATTATGAACCTCCACCTGTCAATATACATATGAAATGGCTTTTTATGCTGTTTTTCTTTTGCACATCAAGTCAGATTAGAAATGTCATCTTTAGTGTTATACTAAATTGTTCAGTGAATAAAATTGTGATAATCAGAATAAATATATCTTATGTAATATTATGTGTATTAGCTACTAAGAATAGGAACATACTAAGTCTTCAGAGTAATCTTTTAAAAAATTGTTATTCAATTTATTGGAGTGGCATTGCTTAATAAAATTGTTTGTTTCAAGTGTAGAATTTTATAATCCACCATCTGTGTATTGTATTGTGTGTTCACCACCCAGAACCCAGTCTCTTTCTGTCTCCATTTAATCACCATTTGTCCCCCCTGGATACCCTCTTCTACCTCCCCCACCTCCCTTCCGTCTGGTAATCTTATACTGTTGCCTGTGTTGAGTATTTTTTTTTCTTAAACTGAATTTAAAAATTAGACAAAAGTAACATTTACAGTGGATTTCCTCTAAAAAAAAAAAAACCATAGAGAGAAAGAAAACCATAAATTGAAATGATATTCTGTACCAGTCACAAAAAACAGAGATTATATAAAAGTTTCATGCTCTTATTTTTTAGAGTAAGGAAACTTACTTTTAACTAACATATTCAGCTTATTTAAGAGTAAAATTGGTAATTGTGCTTCCATTCTTGCTCCTAGGAATAATTTTAAAAGTAAGTGAAATATATTTGTCTGCTTTCAAGTGAAATACTACCTATGAATTTTGGAATAATTCTGTATCTTTTTATTGCTTTAATCTAAAATTAATATATACTTACTGAGTTTCTTCTATTGTTTTTAAAAAATACATTTTTATTGATTTCAGAGAGGAAGGTAGAGGGGAAGAGAGAGAGAGAGAGAGAGAGAGAGAGAGAAACACCAATGATAAGAGAGAATCATTGATTAGCTGCCTTCTGCATGCCTCCTACTGGGGATTGAACCTGAAACCCGGGCATGTGCCCTTGACTGGAATCGATTCTGTGACCCTTCTGTCTATGCTCTATTCACTGGGTCAAACCAGCTAGAGCAACTTACTGAGTTTCTACTAAAAGTCAGAACTTATGATCAATGCAAGATTTTTAGAAAGATAGGTAAGTCATGGTCTCAGGTATTTTATAGTTCACTTAAGAAAGGTTTAAAAAGAAGATTTTGAAAATGAATACAAAAATTAGAACATAAAATTGAAACAATTCAATATTTTCTAGCTATGTAAACATCCAAATAAATTGTCTGTGATTTAGGTAAGGGAGATATTAGTCCTTAGAAAAGATGGGAGAAAAAAATTACAGGACTAAGAATTAATTGAAAAACCTGTGGAAGAATTTGTTAATTTGCTGAATCACTTTCAAAGAAAGAACATACTACAATAACATTTGAAATGTCTTTTATTATACAATGAAAACTGTAAATATGGATATACATTTTGACTCTTAACTAGTTTTATGAGTTTGGATAATTTTTATCGTTTATAGATGAGGCATTTTGAAATTCCTTATCTCTTAAATTACATATGTATTATTTTTCTTTATGATACAGCAATAATGCCAAAAACTTAAGCCAATATGTAGAAATTTATTTTAGTTTTTATTTTAGCATATCAAGTTGTTAGGAAACATTCAATCTATGTCCTTAAAATTATATTTGAAGGGAAAATTGGAGAGGGAATACAGTGTATAATGAAAGGGTACGGAAAACAATGATTTGTTGATATATTTTTAAAAGTTCAATCAACAAACTTGTATACATTTTACATTTCACCCTCAAAGTATTTAACTTTTTCTTTGTTTTATTGAGTATTTAAAATATTTCCTTTGTTAAAAATTTTCAGTAAACAAAAAGTAGTTATATATATTAAGAAGTTACTGGGGGAAATTGTGAATGATTTATAGTTTAATTCTATCATGGAAGTTCTCATATTTTTAATTTTTAGTGTTTTGTTTTTGTATGACTATTCTATCTGGAATAAGACCCCTTACAAATATAGATGTTTGTTAAATATTCTTTAATTTTTATTTTTATAAAATAAATAAAAATGGATTTTAAATGGATTTTTGTTGTTAATGCCAGCAATTTTCTTTTTCTGTCTTATAAAATGAAAATTCTGTGAAGGTGTAATATAATAATCATTGAGATGCATTCAAGTCTGTTGGCCCTTTATTCCTCAAAAGAGACTGTAAAACAACTGCCATTGAAACATTGTATAGCATCATTTAAATGGAGCTAATTGTTACCTAACATCACCACAGTAAACATCTTTTCAAAGTGAGAGCAATCAAGTATAATACTAAACAACAGAATCTAGGTATATAAAAGGCTCAGCAACCAGCCAACCAACTGGCTGGTCGCTGTGATGCACAGTGACCACCAGGGGGCAGATGCTCAACACAGGAGCTGCTGAGCAACAACAACTTTGTAGAGTGCCCTTTCGCACTCCGGAACCCCTCGGGGGATGTTGGACTGCTGATTTTGGCCCTATCCCCACAGGCCAGGCCTACGGACGCCACCTGCTGGAGGGACCCCCCTCACTCTGCAGACACCCTTTGAGCCCCGGCGCCACGCCACGTGCGGCCAGCAGGGGAGGGACTGCAGGAGGTTGGCTCCAAGGTGTGTCCAACTGTCTTGCCCAGTCCCTCCCCGCACATCACCTTCTAATTAATTTCCTTTCAATGTGCACGAATCTGTGCACTGGGCCTCTAGTGTTTATATAAAATAGTTTTAATCTATAAATACAGTTTTGTGCAGAAGAGAAATGTAGACACTAGTTTATTCAGTAAGTGAAGGTTTTAAATAATTCTACTGCAAATGAATTGATTTGAATATTTTTATTTCTGTGTAACTAGATTTCATGCTTAAAAGCATAAGATATGGAAGATGACATGTTAGCAAGAGTGGAAAAACAAATTATCCTTCCACTGAGTCGCATCCAATGTCACAAGCAGCACTAAGTAGAGCTGTGGATTTCATCCTGTAAATCATGATTAAGTTTGAGTGTGATCCTTTAATGATGTCAAGCAATGAATTTACTTCTGGTGTTCAAGCAGTAGGACAGGTGCCTGTGGTGGAAACATATGTCTATCTTTAAAACTGCTGCTTTGAAATGGGACCTTGTCAACTGTTCTCACTACAAACAACCTTTTACAATGACTCTAGGTTTTCCTTCTAACAATATTATTTTCTAAAATGAATTTATTGTCTGTTTCAGAAATCAGTGATAGTCCCCAGAGATGGCTTCTTAGACATGAAATTCATCTTAGAAATTAATATTGTTAGAAGGAAAACATAGAGCCATTACAGAGGGTTGAAGGAAACCTCCTCACACAGCCCTGACAGAGAAGAGAAGAGCAATCTTAAATCTTGGCTTCTCTCCTCACACTGGCCATAGGGTGCCAATAAGTGCTGATTATGATGGTGGTTTTTATGAGGTAGACACCTGTTAAGTAGGAACTGGACTGTGACCATCAACTCATTTCCCACACACCACTAAACAGCTATTCGTTTCTAAGGACTTGGCCAATGTTCATTTCTGAGCCAGTAGTTCTAATGTGACCCAGATTGGTATTGCACTCTTCAGGTTCCCTTATGTATAAGAATGAAACAAAGTTGAAATGTGTGTTTTTTTTTAGCAGAAATGCAATACAAAGTGGTATGTTACATTATAATAAAATTAAAAATAATTTTTACTAATATATTATTTTCATTGTTACATAAAGAAATATATGTGTGTGTAACATTCATGTGAAATACAACATGTGCTCTTAATGTTGTAGTCATATTTATATTGTAATTTTATGAAGAGAGGCATCTATGAATGCATTGCAGTGTTGCTGCAGACCATGTCATACCAAATGCTGTTGCTGTGCACATGAAGAAGCCATGGAATTTCTATGTGGTATTTCTATAGCAGAGATATAGACAAATTAATAATTTAGTAAAATATCTTCAGTGGCATCTTATTTTGTATCATTTCTTAGCACGGCAATCAAAGCCCTCCCTTAATTTACCCAGTCTGTTTTTCTAGGCTTGTCTTCAAATATCTCCACCCTTCTCCATATGCACATACATCTCTTTCCAGTTATAGCACGCTGATAATTACTTCATTACAGGCTCAGCACTTTCCCAACTCTGTACCTTTTCTCATATCATTCTCACTCAATAGGTTTACCCTCCATAAGTCTGCTTAGAAAAACCCTATTAGCTTTTCCTAATCCTATTCCAGTGTTGTCTCTAGATATATTCTTCCCCTGCCCTCTTATTCAGAATTAATATCTCCTTCTTTAGCACCCACATAGAATTTTATATGTCTCTTGTGTCCTTGATCAAGCATGTGAATATTTTACTCCCCACTGATTAAATATGTTGAAATACTTATATTCCCAAACAGACTAACTTCCATGGATTCTCAGGCTATTCCCTTAACAGTTGGTCAGTCAGAGACAACACTATGTTTTAACATCAATGGGAGCAAATGTGGGCAAGAGTGATATTAAAGAGGGTGGTAAATAGAGCCTAGGCAGGCAGTTGGTAAGAGAGCAAGCTCTTAAAAATACTTTTTTATTATATTCTCCATATTCCTTATGATTCACACTGCTTCTCTGAAAGTATTTTTCAACTCTCTCTTAACTCAACACTTACATTAAGTATTACAATTTAAAATTTTTGTTGAAAAGGTGTCACCTTCGGAGACTTCTTGGGTAGAAAATCTCTCTCCTCTCCTACTCTATTTTTTAGTCCCATACTACACAAATATGATAATGGAGATCCAGAGATGCTTGTTAATATCCTGTATCTGAATAAGTCTAACATCTCAATGAAAATAAAACCTACTATGATTTTTCACATTTATAAACCAAGACACCATCTAACAACTGGATAGCAATATGCAAATAGACATGCTGTGATTTTAAGCAGCTTTCTCTGTAATTCAGATATGCACAGTGCAGAAAGTCTCCTGTGCTTTCCACACATGTCCAATGTAATTGTTATAAATCTGATATGAACCTGTCTCTTTGTCCCAATGCTAAAAATAGCACTATGGGAACTAAATTGGGCTGGGAGGAAGAGACTGTGCATATGAAGGGTTTTCAGAATGTGCCCAAAGATTGTTTTCTATCCTTCTAATTTGGAACTAACATTGATGTTAAGACTCTAGTGCAGCAATTTTCAACTGGTGTGTTGTAACAGGCACACGGGTGTGTCACAAGAATTTTTAAAACATACAATACAGGACTATTTAGTCAGGGGCACTGACCTCTTTTCTCTTAGACTGTCAAATTAAAAAAAAAAATGTCAACAGCCAACACAACAATAGCCATCTGGTATAAATGCCCTATCTTGAACCATAAATATATAGGTCATATACTAGTAATAGAGTTGCATCTTATTGGTCATGTCTCATAATAGGGTTGTGTCTTATTGGTTAATTCTTGGTACCAGAAATCCTTATATGCAAGTATAGGCACCTGATTTTTTAAAAAGTCAATTTGGAGCAAAAAAGGATAGGTTATTATTATTATTATTATTATTATTATTATTTGTAAGTCAATCAAAATTATACCTATTTTTTGTCACATCAGCAAAAAATGCAATATATGTTTTTGGTGTGCCGCATACTTTTAAGGATTAGATTATGTGTGCCATGAGATGACAAAGGTTGAAAATCGCTGCCCTACTGGATCAGTTTGAGCCAAGAAAACCCTGATTTCATGTATGTAGAAGTGAAATGAGCTTTGAGTTATAGCTAATCAGCTTAGCAACAATATCAGTATCTGCTCAGTCTTACTGCTATTCCTAACCTTGGTTAGGTTTTTCCTATGCATCCCAGTCTCCCAGCATGTAGGTTCTTACATAATTCAGCTCACTGTTTTGTATGTAAGAGGTATTTACAATTGTTGGTCCCATTTCTTTCTTTTACACAGCTAAGTGTGCTCTGCCCACGTGGATATTCCCTTTGTTCTGCTCTATGACATTTTTGGAGTTTAGCAGTCTTGCCATGTCTTGCTTGGCTGTTCACCCTGAATTATGTATCTTTGTGCCTCACATAGCTCTTTTTTTTTTACCCTTATCCAAGGACATTTTTCCATCTGTTTTTAGAGAGAGTGGAAGAGAGAGGGAAAGACAGAGAGAAATATCGATGTAAAAGAAACACATAGATTGGTTGCCTCCTTCACGTGCCCCAACCAGGGCCTGGGCCTGGGAGGAGCCTGCAACTGAGGTACATCCCTTGACCAGACTCAAACCTGGGACCCTTTGGTCCGCAAGATGATGCTCTATCCACTGAACCAAACTGGCTAGGACCTTACATAGTGGTTTTGATTCTTTATTATTGTCTTCTAGCACCTCTTTTATTTTTTTTTAAATTTGTATATACATACAAAATATAAATTTTACATATAATTGATATCTGTTTTGCCTCCTGTTCAACAAAACTGTCCATTCATCATTTACTCATTCATGAGTCTCTGTCCTAATGCCTCTTCCTCCTTGTTGACCCTCCAGTGCCTGTCTTAAACGTCATCCCTGCTCATATCTGCTAGCAGACAGTTGATAATTAATATGCTCACTACTAAGAGGTGTGCTTTCTTGTCAAATATAATTGAATGTAATAGGTCCTCTAGAAATTTATAAATGAGGAGTAATTCAGGACTCATCCTTGCCTTTTAATTTTCAGGTCCCAAGTCGAATTAGCAGGAGAATTAGGAGCTAGTAACGAAAGACACGTATTTTATTAACCAGATTGCCTGTAGTGCCTACAGGCCCTTCCCGGAAAAAAAAAATGTAGTTTTGTGGCACCATACTTCCTGCCCTCAGCCATAGATGTTTACTTCTGCATTGTGTACCTTTCCCAAGGTCAGTAAATCTATAGGCTCACAAGGCACCCATAGCTTGCCCTCGTTTGAAAAGCTGGACAGAACCAATCAGATTCTCTCACCTGGTAATGTGAAGTAGCTATACAGGAGGAAAAATATTCTTTATTTAGATTAGTTAAAAATAAATAAAACATAATATTACTAAAGGATAGCATCCTACTCTTAATAAAATATAAACTATATTTAATGCAATAACTTGTTTTCATTTGTTCTCTAAATTGAATGAAACATTTCATGCAATCTGGTGATATGCGATTAGAAGACATTCATTTTTGTGAACTGTTGTGTTTGAGAGTCACTAGGCTGCCCTCAGTGATCACCACCTCCTGGTGTTTGTGCACTTTTGCAATTTCCTTCCATTGAGCGCGGTCTAGAATTATTGACTTGCTTCTAACATATAGAAATAGCAAAAGTGATAGAATACTACTTCTTACGTTAGGTTACCAAAAGACTTGCTCTTACTAACTAGCTCTAAAGGAACGTGAACCGACCTGAAAAGAGCACAAAAACAGCCATGAGTTGAGGCCTTCAGTCCAACAGCGCACAGGGTGTGAATCCTGCCCACAACCCTGTGAATGAGTTTGGGAGCATATCCTACCTCCCCTGAGCCTTCCTATAAGAACCAGCCCTGGCTAATACATTGATTATAGCCTATGAGAGACCTTGAGGCAGAGGCAACTAACTAAGCCAGGCTGGGATTCTTATAAAAACTATAAAACAATACATGTTCATTGATTTATGCCACTAAGTGTTGGAACAATTTTTGTCATCAACAGATAACTAATATTGTCATTAAAATTCTTAGTTTTATTGTTAAGAATGATCAAGCTGAGCAAAAACTCCTAGTTGTAAAAAGAACCCAATACCATTATGTCATTTCTAGGAAGATAATAAAGTAAAGATTTTCACTGGACTCCTCTACCATTCCGATACATCCTGGCAATCATGAAATTTAAAACCTAGAAACTCTCATTTTTATTTTTGTTTAGGGTTAACAAGGTTATTGTAACATATTATGATCAATAAATAATAACCCACCATATCTATACTGGTTTTCCTAACTTTCATTTTTTGTATTTACCATAATGACTCAAACTTTCAGGGGGAAACATCAAAATAAATTTATGTTCCTTACACTGCAGCTGATTTTCCTTACTCTGATTTTCTAGAGTATAGTACCTTTTTATATGCACATAATTTTTTAAAGACCGATCAATTTGAATGTTCTCTAAGTTTGCAAACTTTTAATTATGATAGCTCTTTCCTATGATAAACATTCTTACACATTTTATTCTTTTGTGTGTTCTTTCTTTATGCCTATTTTTCCCCATCTATTGCTATTATACAAATCACCTCAAAACTTATTGGCAAAAAAACAACAACAAAAAACAAACAAACAAACAAAAGAAAAGAAAAACAACCCACAACCATTTATTTGCCCAGGATCCTAACATTTGGACAGGGCTCGTTTTTGTTTCAGGTGACTGGGTGACTCGCTGGGGTCACTCATGTTGTGCATTTGTGTGGGAGCTGAAATATTTGACTAGAGCTGAAATATTCAACATGTTTTAGCACACGTGGAATGTGCTTCAGTGGCTCTGCCTGTAACAGCTATGGGCTGGCCAGACAACTTTTTTTTTTTTACTGCTTGGTTTCTATGGGGAAGTAGCCAGACTTTTTTTTTACCTGATACCTCAGGGCTCCAAGAAATTGAAAGGTAAAGCTACAGACCTTCTTAGGGCAAGGCAGGGAACTAATTCAGTGTCAGTTTCACTACATTCTAGTGATAAAAATAGCTCCCACAGCCAACACAGAATATGAGAGGGGAAGTAGAGAAGATCTCTTAACCGGAGGAGTGGCATCTGCATGCAAGAATGGAAGCATTCAGGTGGTCATCTTTGGGATTTATATATCACAGTGCCCAGGATTCTGTTCCTGGTTATAGTTTCTACAAAGAAAGATTTGGTAATAGGCAAGCTCTGTAGATTTGAAATTATAACTCTAAGACCATAAATCCTAGATAGGTGGAAGAAACTGAAACATTTTTAGATGGTGCAAGGTATATTGAAATCCCAAAATAAACACTATCTGAGTGGCAGAGGAGTCAGCAGAAACTTTAAAGTTTTGTGTAAAAGAATATGAAAGGAAAGCATTGAGGGGGGAAAAAAGTAGGTAAAGATAATCTTTAAAGAGTTAGAATAGTGCCTGTCTCTATAGTTTAGACAACTGAGAGGCAGTTTTCCTGTCAAAAGATATTAATAAAAGAAATAGCCACATGATATGTTCTAGAGATGGATGGTCCACATTGTGATTTTTTTTGGAGCCCCTCTTGCTTCCAGAGTGTTATTCACATTGTTAAAAATACAGTGGAAGTGAGATAAACTATGTTTGCAATCTTAAAATTTTAGCTTGCTTTAATATATGAAATCTTATCTTTTTTTGAAGGAAGATTGAGGAGGTTGTTATCAGTGAGTAAAAGTAAATGGAAGGACTTATATAAGGTATTTGAAATAGGATATAATGTGCACATTACAGTTCAGGGAATTTGTGGAACCCTTGTATCAAACAAGTAAACAACACTTCTCAGAAACTGAATTACGGAACTCTCCCAGACGATTAGAATAGTATCCACAACGTATACTCTCTCTGCAATGTGTATTTTTATATTGCAATTGAACCATATTTAATCAAATAGTATGTAATTCTACTCCAAAGTGATTTATATTAAACAATTTGCAAAGAAATTGTACTAAAATATTGGTTTTGTAACTTTAACATTTTAGTTGAGATGTAATTACACATTTAAAGTGTATAATCCAGTGGGTTTTAGTATATTCATAAATTATGCAATCATTACTACAGTTTAATTATGGAATATTTTCATCATCCCCCAAATAATTCTGGTATACATTAGCAGTCACTTACTATTGATACCCACCTCTCATACTCAAGTCTAGGCAACCCCTAATTTATTTACCTATACGTTTACTTCTTGAACTATTTATTGTCTTTGCTCTTATATTCATGTCTGTGATAAATTTTGAGTTAATTTTTAAGTATGATGATAGCTAAGAGATGCAATTTTTGTTTTTTGGGTTTTTTTGCTTGTGAATATCCAGTCATCACAGCACCATTTGTAGAAAAGACATTTCCCCCCCAATTGAATCAATTTGGCATCTCATTGAAAATCAATTGGACATAGATATAAGTCTTTATTTCTGGATTCTTAATAGTATTGCATTGATCTATGAACCCTGTCCATATATCAATACTACATAGTTTGAATTACGGTGGTTCTTCAGCTTTGTTCTATTTTAGGAGTGTATGAGCTAGTAAGCATTTCTTGCATTAACATATGAATTTTAGAATCAATTTGACATTCAGAAAAAGCAGTGGGCATATTTACAAGAATTGTGTTGAATCTGTAGACCATTTGGGGGAGTATTGCCATTTTAACAAGATTATGTCTTTCAACCCAGGAGCAAGAAATCTTTCTACTTGGTAAGATTTTAATTCCTTTCACCAATATTTATACTAATTGGTGTATAAACTTTGCATTTCTTTCGTTGCATTTACTCCAAATATTTCACTTGTTAATGCTATTGAAAATAAGAATGTTTCCTCAATTGAGGAAAAATAAGAATATTTTCCTCAATACTCTGTAGACATACAACTGAGTTATTAATCTTTATCCTATAAGCTACAACTTAGATTAACTTGGTTATAAGTTCTAATACTTTTAGTGATTTCCTGAGGATTTTCTATGTATAATATCATGTCCTCTGCAAACAGTGATACTTTCATGTCTTACTTTCTAGTTTTTATGACTTTTATTGCTTTTTCTTGTCAAATTGCCCTGGCGAGAACTTCCATTACAGTGTTCTATAGAAGTGGTGAGAGTGAACATCCTTGTCTCATTCCTGAGGGAAAGATTTCAATTTCATTGCAAACTATGATCTTAATTGTGAGATTTTCATAAATGCCTTTAATCAGGGGTGAAAGTTTCCTTCGATTCCTAGTTTGACTATTTTCATAATAAAAGAATGTTGGATTTTGTCAAATTTTTTTTCTATATCAATAGAGATGATCATTCAGTTTCTAAACTTTTATTTATCTTAAAAAATATTTTTATTGATTTCAGAGAGGAAGGGAAAGGGAGAAATAGAATCATCAATGATGGGAGAAAATCATTGGTCAGCTGCCTCCTGAATGCCCCACATGGGGGATAGAGCCCACAACCTTGGGTATGTGCCCTGACTGGGAATTGAACCGTGATCTCCTGGTTCATAGGTCGACACTCAACTACTAAACCATGCCAGCTGGGCTCTAAACCTCTCCTAATGTGGTCTGTTATATTGATTGACTTTTCATTAAATTTAACCAGCTATTTATTCCTCAATAAATCCCACTTGGTCATGCTGTATAATCCTATTTATATGTTGCTGGAATTGGTTTCCTAGGATTTTTGAAGGACATAATTCATGTGTAGTTTTCTTTTTATGTATATTCTTAGCCTAGTTTTGGTATAATTTTTGGTTTTACAGAATTAATTGGAAAGTTTTACTTCCTCTTTATTTACTTTGATTTTGGGAATATTTTGTGACTAATTGGTATTTATTCTTTAAATGTTTAGCATGGTTCCCCAGTGATGCCATGTAGGGCTAAGCTTCTCTTTGGAGGAATTACATATCACTAATACAATTTTTTACTTGTTGTAGACCCCTTTAATATTATACTTCCTCTTCAGTCAGTTTTGGTAGATTTTGTCTTCTTGGGATTTGTCCAGTTCACTTAACTTATCTGTCTTGTGAGGTAACAGAAGCTCATAGTATTTCTTATCATTTTAAAAATTATTTTTCCTGTAAGTTCTGTACTAATTGTCCTGGTTCCTTTCATGATTTTAATAATTTGAGTTTTATATCTTTTTCTCTTACTCAGTCTACCTAAATGTTTGCCAAATTTGTTGCATTCTGTTTTTCAATGCATCATTTTTGGGTTTCATTGATATTCTTTATTTATTTTCTCTTTTCTATTTCATTTATTTTCACTGCTCTGTCTTAGTGCCTTCCTTATGTTTGCTTTGAGTTAAGTTTCCTTTTCTCATTCTAATTTCTTAAGCTCTAATTTCTTTAACTGCATTGAATACTTTTATAAATTCTTTTTTTATCTAAATATCTATGATAATAAAAGCATAATATGCTAATTAGACCGGACATCCTTTTAGACATCTTTCTGGATGACCTTCCTGACAAAGCTGGGGCTGTGAAGGAAGCCCAGGTCCCGGGTGCCAGAGAGAAGCCAGTGCCGGCAGCCGGGGGAAAGGAGGCCTACTCTTGCATGAATTTCGTGCATCAGGCCTCTAGTAGTTTAGATAAAATCTTATATTGGTTATATTAGTTTCAAATGTACACTACAGTGATTTCACGCTTTTATACCTTAAAATTTGATCATCCCACTAATGTTAATAATTACCTGTCACCATGTAAACTTATCACAATATTATTGACCATATTCCCTTTCCATCCCTCTGCTCACCCTCTCCCTTCTGGTAAACATCCTTTGGTCTCTGTTTCTGGGAGCCTGTTTTTATTTCCTTTGTGCACAAGATTCCCTTTTCTCCACCACCACACTGACACATGTTATTTGTTGTCATTTTTATAATGGCCATTCTGACTGGTGTGAGGTGATATCTCATTGTGCTTTTGAGTTGCATTTCCATGATGGTTAGTGGTGTTGAGCATCTTTTCATCTGCTTTTTGACCATCTGTATGTTATCTTTGGAGAAATGTCTTTTCATGTCCTCTGCCCATTTTTTGATCAGATTGTTTAATGTTTTGTTGTTGAGCTGTATGAGTTTCTTACAGGGTTTGACTATCATTCCCTTATTCGATATGTCATTTGAGAACATATTCTCCAGTCAGTAGCTTACCTTTAGGTTTATTAGAGATTTCCTTTGCTGTGTAGATGACTTTTTAGTTTAATGTAGTCTTATTATTTTTCCTTTTGTTTTCTTTGCTTGATGGGACATGTCAGATGTCAAATAGTTCACTTCTTATATTTTCTTCTAGGAGTTTTATGGTTTAGGCCTTACATTTAAGTTTTTAACCCATTTTCAGTTTATTTTTGTTTGTGGTGTAATAGAGTGGTCCAGTTTTATTTTTTGCAGGTGTCTGTCCCATTTTCCCAAAACCACTGTTGTTGCTCCAGTATATACTTATAACTCTTTTGTCATAGATTAGTCAACCATATAAGTAAAGGTTTATTTCTGGGCTTTCTATTATGTTTCATGGATTTGTGTGTCTGATTTTGTGCCAGTACTATATGTTTTGATTATTATAGCTGTGTAGTATAATTTAAGATCAGGCACTTTGATACCTCCAATTTTGTTCTTTCTGAAGAATGCTTTGGCTATTCAGGGTCTTTTTTGGTTTCTTAAAAATTTTAAGATTATGTGTTCCAATTCTGAGAATAATTACATTAGTATTTGATAGAAATTGTGTTGAATCTATAAATTGATTTGGGTAGTACAGTCATTTTAAGAATATGTATCCTTCCTATCTATAAGCTTGGTGTATCCTAATATTTATTTGTGTCCTCTTCAATTTCTTTCTTTCTTTCACATTCTTTCTTGAATGTATTACAGTTTTCAGAATAGAGATCTTTCATCTCCAGACTTTTTCTAGACCTGACAGTGCTGGGTGTGGGTGCCAAAGTACTTTGTCAGCTCCCCTCTCTTTCTAGGAGAAAGAACCCCACTTGAGCGCACAGTAGCACCCCACTCTCTCCAGACTTTCTCTGGACATTGATGAATAGAATCTGGTTCCTTCAGTCCACAGGGCAATGCCTCATCCACTGAGATAAACCAGCTAGGGCTTCAACGTTCTTTTGGCTCTGCACTCTTTTCAGGCATGGGAGCCCCTTGTGTGGGCAGCCCTGTGGGACTACGAAGTAACACCTGTTGCACCGTGGATCAGTCTCTGGGGGAAGGGACCCTTGTATGCACACGATGGTACTCTTCCGTTTCTGCTGGATCTATCTCTAGTCAGGGTGCCTGAGGGCATGCTACAGTGCCCTGCAGGTCCCTCTGAGAACCTGGATGGAGCTCCCACGCACTATGCACATTCAAGGGAAACTAAACAATAGCACTCACTGTTTCCTCTGGCCTTTGGTTGTTCCCTCAGCTCCCATAGAGCTCTTGTGGTTCCCAGACCTTCTCCTTGGAGTCACTGTCTCTTGCTTGTTGTGCAAAGGCTGTTAAATTTGCTCCCAGTTGTCACTCAGAAGAATTTGCTCTGAATATAGGTGTACGTTTGACATACTTTAATGAGGTAGTGAGCTCAGCCTCCACCTACGCTACCATCTTGCTGAAACTCCCACGGTTTATTTTGATATGAGGTTTTTTTGTTTTCATTTATCTCAAAATATCTTTTAATTCATTCACCTCCAGGTACTTTCTAACTTACCATATAAAATTTTTGTTTAACTATTATTTACGAGTTTGTGTTCATTAATTTCCACCTATTTGTAAATGTCCCAAAATTCCTTCTGCTATTGAATTTTATTTTAATTACATTGTATTTGGAAGCACACTTTGTGTAATTGCAAATTTTTAAAAATTTATTGAGGCTTGTTTTAAGGCCTAGCATATGTTCTCCTCTGTAGAGTTTTCTATGCACACCTGAGAAAAATGTGCATTTTGCTGCTGTTGAATGAAATGTTCTGTACCTATTTCTTATTTCTAGTTGATTTGTAGTTGTTTCAACTCTTTAATTTTTTTGTTGATCTTCTGCCTATTCTTTTCTTTCCATCATTGCAGGTGGAGGTATTAAAGAGTCATCTAATAATTGTACAATTTTCTATTTCTCCTTTCAATTATTCATTTTTGCTTCATATATTTTGGAGCTCTCTGTTTATGTGTATAATTTGAAATTAATTATAATTAAAAACACCAAGTATACTAAAATGCATGCCATATAGAGTGGAAGAAGTGTTCAAAAGGCACTTTATTGATTAAAAATATCAAGCCCTTTTTATTGATAAAAATTAGTAATTCTTTACTTTGATTTAGGATGTTTGTTAAAAAATGTTAGCTGAACAGTTTACATTATTCTGTGATATATTAAATTTAAAAACTATATGGCTTTTAAAGTATGACAAGAAAAATATTCAATAATCTTTGTTATATAGGTTCAATGAAAGAAAACTATAATTCATCCAAACTTAATATTGGTTATAGTATAATGCTGGTTATAGATAGCTATATAATGTTATTTTTTATTTTTTTTTATAATTTTCATACATTGTAAAGTCATGCTAAATAATCAAATCTAATCTTATTTACAGTTTGAAACTACAAATAGCTACCTAATTCTATGTAAATTTAGCAGTGAAAGACATTAATTAAAGTATTGAAGTTATTAAGCTCTACAATTGAAATTTCTGTTTTACAGAGAGACAGTTAAGAACACGCAATTGAAATAAGTAAAATGAATCCTATTTCCACATTCCTTTCTGTTTCCCAAGTTTTCTGTGCTAAGGTCATTTGCGCAAGCAAACTATGTAGGAAATATTCACCTCAATTTTATCAATTAAATTTACTTTAATATTTCTTAACTTATATGACTTTATACTAGTTTTTTAGAGCAATTAAATCTTAAACAATTTAATTAACTGGGGAAGAAAATATTGGATACACATTATTTTGTTTTAGTATCTTATTTAGTTTGGATAGACATTTTAGAAATCAACAGCTTTAATATTTGAAATGGATAGAAGGGCAGTGAATAGGAAAACCTCTGAGAGAAAATAGTACATGTTGTGGTGTACTGACTATGTGAATTATACTTGAACAGTTTACCAGAGATGTGTCAAAGATTCATATTGTGCTGAGATTTTATTTTTCTCTTCATTGTATAAACTGAAATGCTCTCTGCAAATGAATAGCTCTGTAGGGTTTTTTTTCTTTTGTTTTTAAATATATTTTTATTGATTTCAGAGAGGAAGGGAGCGAGAAACATCAATGATGAGAATCATTGATCATCGGCTGCCTCCTGCACAACCTCTATTGGGGATCGAGGCCATAACCCAGGCTTGTATCCTGACCGGGAATTGAGCCTTGAACTCCTGGTTCATAGGCTGATGCTCAACCACTGAGCCATGCCTGGCCGGGCTGTAGTTTCTTTTTGATAACCATAGCTCTTTGTAACTAAAAATTAACTCTATGTACAACTAGAAAATACTGATTCCTAACCAGGTACAGATAAATACTGGTTATTATTAATCCCTCCCCTCCCCCCAAACATTGGTGAAACCTGTGACTAAGAGCCAATAGTTAGAGTAGTTTCACAATTGCTCTGTACGTATATGTATGTGTGTGTGTGTATGTGTGTGTATATATCCTGATCTGAGATTGAGAGACAAGATCACACTCAGACTCATATTCCACAATTTAAGGTGTTTGTTTTCAGGTTTGGTTATAAATTTTGTAGACAATAAGATTTGACATGCTTGCTTTACTGAACATTTCCTTAGTAAATAACCTCCTTTCCCCCCAATGATTTGTGGTGTTTAGGGGAAACACTTTCAGAGAACAATTTGTGGTTAATGCCTTTCCGTAGGTAAAATCCCGCTGAGAAGTGCTCTAGCTATCTTGCTCTGGGTTGTGTTCCAACGTAGTTTAAGGGACGTTAGGGGACACAGTCCTGCTGATTCCACTGTTCTTTCCTGCCTTCCTTTTTTTTTGTAATCTTGACCCAAAAACTATTTTAAGTGATGTCTGATTTGGCTTCCTGTGGTTCTCAAATGTTCGTTGACAAAGGCTTATTGAAAGAATGTGTGACTTTCCCTTTCT